>NC_142928.1:23750881-23758381 GCF_046866305.1 Octopus bimaculoides
AAAACTAAATTTACAAATGATTCGCGAGTAAACATGATTTCACGGGACATATCCAGTTCTAGTTTTCTATGCTTTAGGCTGTCTCCTTGGTATTGCCTCACTCAAATTCTTCGGAACATCCGAGTAAAATATTTTATTGATCGTCTGACCATGTATCACACGTTGATGATGGACGACACCGTTTCAATCAATAAAGACAATAATTATCACCTTAACATTTGAGCAACACTGACAGATTAATGTTTGGTCACAACAATTATCTAATCCACTGTAATAACGATCTTCTTTGTTACGATATAGTAGCCGTACACCTGTGTTTTGTGACTTGTTATGAAACCTTACAGTAAGTTTTTTTTTATCAGCATCTGAACTCAAAGAAGTTCCTGCCTGATTGTGACTCGGTTATCCTTTCGCTCATTTGTCAGCATGTGTAACACAAATTTTGCGGTAAAATAATTCATTTAAATGTTTTCTTTTAAAACAGTATGGGACAAACTTTTACAGATGCCTATTTCTTGGGAAACTTCACAAACAGTCAGGCGACGATTTGGGGGAGTCACAACATGCATTATCACAATATGGTAATCATGGCAAAAGTGGAAAGTCTTCTAGATCTGGGATCATTTTTGGTCGATGTTCTCAATTTGAAATACAGGTAGCATTCGTGTAATGTAGTTCGTCTTAAACAGTTTTTCCATCATTGGCATGCTGCATCATTAGAAAAGTCTTCGTACATGTACTCTCTAATTTGAAACAGAATTTCGTACAAATTTGTTGCTCTTACAAATATTTCATTGTTTATCTTGCTACAAATCTCCAAGTGCATCAAGAATGCTTTCACTTTAGCATGTGTCGATCAATGACTAACTGAAGCAGTAATATATTATTAAACGAACGACAAGATTGGCCATATACATCACCGCAACTGCAAGCACACCGCGGTGGTTGGCTGGTTTTCTGTTTTAATAATCTGGTTTCTTTTAGATAGATCTCGTGTACTACGTACATACGTACGTACGTATGTACTACGTACATACGTACGTACGTACGTACGTACGTATGTACATACGTACGCATGTACTTATGTACATACGTACACATGTACTTATGTACGTGCGTACATACTTATGTACGTACGTATGTACGAATATATGTATGTACGTTTATATGTATGTGCTATGTACGTATGTATGTATGTATGTATGTACGTATGTATGCGCGCGCGTGTGTGTGCGCACGTGTGGTGTATGAGTGTGTATGTGTAAAAATTATATATACATGCATGCGTGTAGATGAAATTAGAATGAGATACTGATAGGTGAATAATTATATAGATAAGAATATGTGTGTGTGTGTGTTTGTGTGTGTGCGCGCACGTGTGTGTATAAATTTATACATTTGTAGACATATATATATATATATATATATATATATATATATATGTATATACATATGTATATACATATATATATATATATATATATATATATATATATATATATATATATATATATATATATATATATATATATATATGTATGTATATATATATATATATATATATATATATATATATAAGTTTATATTTATATGCATATATACACACACATATAGACTGATACATGAATACATACATAGACACACAAAAATACAGAGACAGACAGACAGACAGACAGACAGACAGATAGATAGATAGATAGATAGATAGATAGATAGATAGATAGATAGATAGATGAAAAGATATGTACACAGAGAAAGCATCTATAATATTGATGGTCTGTTGTTTAGTTATATTTTCCCCTCATGAAATAAAAATAAAGAAAACAAACAAATCTCATCTACTCTCTCTCTCCAAAAAATAAAAAAAAGTCAACCAATAAAAGGCTTATCCGAAAGAGGTGATAACTAGCGTAATCCTATATCAGCTGATTTCAGAGTTTAACTGTAAGTTTAACTGTACCAGTGTGTCGTATGTTGCAAACAGCCGAAACTAATCAGAAACCAGTTTTTAGAAAATCTCATGGGTAAACGGAGAAGGTAGGTGTCTGGCGTTTTGTGAAGCAGAACACCGTTATGAGTGGAAATCTCATTGATTGCCTCAAAATGGATGTGAACACATAACACAAAGATTTTGACGCTGAAGTCATTTACAGTGCAAAATTGTTCTCTCGGCAATTTTGGTCTTACTTCACTGATTTCACTTTAGTTAAAACCACAAAATACAAAATGCACAAATAACAACAGCAAAGCAAATAAAGCAAATGAAGAAAAATAAATAAAATAAAAGAGTAGTTAAGAAACGAATCTAATAGAGTCTAAGAATATTATTTTTCTATTTTCTGTTCGTAAATTGTACTGAAAGAGAAGCGATTCTTAGTGTTTATATTGGCCGCAAGGCATTGAGTACGACGCTGGAGAATTAAAGCATATACAGTCTTCGAAAGAAGTTAGTTTAAGTTATATACCGAAACAAAAGTGAGCAATTATTTACGGTCGAGTTTAGCTCTACATTGCCGGTTCAATTCCTGGTCAATTTATTTCACTTCGATTACTAAGAACCTTGCTGCTAAACAATATAGGGGACAGCTTATGAAAGTCTCCGTCCTCCTTCAGCTTACTGCTTCGTCTTTACCAACTGTGTGGTAGATCTTAAGGGATTCTAAGTCTGTCTCCTTGTTTCCAAAACAGCATAGAATATTATATCAATAATATAGGGTACAGCTTATAAAAGGTTAACTTCTTTACTAGCCGTCTTCATTTCCTCAATCTAACATTGGTATATCACTTTAAGGGACTCTATCTTCGACCACTCTTCATGTTATAATGTAGATAATAACATGAATGTGGAGGCGCAATGACCCAGTGGTTAGGGCAGCGGACTCACGGTCATAGGATCGCGGTTTCGATTCCCAGACCGGGCATTGTGAGTGTTTATTGAGCGAAAACACCTAAAGCTCCACGAGGCTCCGGCAGGGGATGGTGGTGAACCCTGCTGTATTCTTCCACCATGACTTTCTCTCACTCTTACTTCCTGTTTCTGTTGTACCTGTATTTGAAAGGGCCAGCCTTGTCACACTGCGTCACGCTGAACATCCCCGAGAACTACGTTAAAGGTACACGTGTTTGTGGAGTGCTCAGCCACTTGCACATTAATTTCACGAGCAGGCTGTTCCGTTGATCGGATCAACTGGAACCCTCGACGTCGTAAGCGACAACAATAACATGAAAACAGTTTTAAGCTAAGTCACGCAGATTTTCTGCCAATATGTTACATGGAAAGGAATACTTAGGAAGAGATAAAACGAATTACTGGCTGCATACACATATCACAAATACAGACGCCCTCGCGCACGCACACACACACACACACACACTCACACACACGCAACACACACATAGAGGCACACGCACGCACGCACGTAACATGCACACACACACACACACACACACACACATTCTCTCTCTCTTACCACATGCACATATATACACACATGCATTTATAAATACAGATACATCAGTTCGTTAGGAATTTGCAACTCTACGTTTTCTCTATACATTAATGAATTAATAAATAAATGAATAAATAAATAAAGTGCAAAACAAAAGACACCGGTGGGGCGATGCTTACCCTGCGCGCAGGGAAGTTTTTTCGCTAGTTATATTGTGGCTTACGATGTGTTGCCTGCCCTCGCTTTTTAATTGAATTGAATTAATTTATTTTTTAAGTATCATTATTAAAGGAATTTATACTCCGGTGAAATTAAGAAATTAACTCGTAAATAAGCGAAAACGTGGAATCCATCAGTGTATACGCACACACACACACACACACACACACACACACACACACACATACGCACACACACACACACACACACACACACACACACACACACACACAGAGTCGCATATCTATGTATGTATGTATGTATGTATGTATGTATGTTCCTACACGTGTCTACGCGTATAGGTACACCATGATATATACACACGCAGACGAGGTTCTATTCATATGAATAAGAAAGTGAACAAAATAGGCGCAGGAGTGGCTGTGTGGTAAGTAGATTGCTTACCAACCACATGGTTCCGGGTTCAGTCCAAAGCCTTGTGAGTGGATTTGGTAGACGGAAACTGAAAGAAGCCCGTCGTATATATGTATATATATATATATAATTTATTTGATAAATTCTTATAAAGATTTTATCCTATATTATATATATATATATATATATATATATATATATATATATATATATATATATATATATATATATATATATATATATATATATGTGTGTGTGTGTGTGTGTGTGTGTGTGTGTGCGTGTGTTTGTGTGTCTGTGTTTGTCCCCCCACCATCGCTTGACAACCGATGCTGGTGTGTTTACGTCCCCGTAACTTAGCGGTTCGGCAAAAAGAGACCGATAGAATAAGTACAAGGCTTACAAAGAATAAGTCCTGGGGTCGATTTTCTCGACTAAAGGCGGTGCTCCAGCATGGCCGCAGTCAAATGACTGAAACAAGTAAAAGAGTAAAAGAGTAAAACGAAATACTTCTAGAAAATATTGCATTGAATTTCAGAAGTGTTTTCAAAGTCTTTCAATGAAGGCAGGTGAATTAAACGCACCGTAGTTCGTTGTAGGATATAAATAATATGACCACTTGCTTATCGGGAAATTTATAAGTTCGATTACCCCCCACCCCGCAAGCATTAAGTATCACAATTACAGGTTTTTATACTGCGGTGAAATTAAGAAATCAACTCGTAAATAAACAAAACCCTCGAATTCATCGCTGTACACACGCGCGAGCACGCACAGAGGCACACAGAATCGCATATCTACGTATGTATTTATGTATTTATGTATGTATGTACCCACTCGTGTCTACGCGCATAGGTACACCATGATTTATACACACGCAGACGAGGGTCGATTCACATGAAAAAGGAAGTGAACAAAATGAGATACGTATTGAAAATATTGAAGAGAATTTCGGAAGTGTTTCACCATTATATTCTAGTGAAATTAAGAAATCAACTCATAAATAACTGAAACCCTCGAATCCATAACAGTATACACACACACAGAGTCGCATATCTATGCATGTATTTATGTATGTTTAAAATTTATAGTTGACCCTATATATATAGTTGTAGAATTGTATAACGTGTTGAGGACGGTGCATTTATAAAGTGTTTCAGCCATGACCTTTCTATCCATCCTACTACGATATTCAAGCACTGAATATCATGGTAGTACAGCTAAGAAATTTTCTTCGTAATCATATAGTTCCAGGTTGGATTCCACTACAGCCTCTTGCCTGGGAGTTGGAATTTGATGACGAAAAGTGTAGGAAAGCCGCTCATATTTCTTTTTCCATTTTACTAGCTTCAGTCATTTGATTGTGGCAACGGTGAGCATCACGTTGAAGAGTGATAGTCGAATAAATCAACCCCAGAACTGTTTTTTTTTTTACGATCTGATACTTATACTATCGTTCTCATTTGTCAAATCACTAGCTTACAGCGTCTCAAACAAACCAACACCGGCGGTTTATCAAGCAGTAGAAGACAAACTCAAACACACACACACACACACACACACACACACACGCACACACACACACACACACACACACACACACACGGCGTTTACCAAATTCATTCACAAGGCCGCGGTTATAGCAGAAGACAGTTATCCAAGGTGTCACGTAGTGAGATTGAACCCCAAATCATGCAGTAACAAAACGAGCTTGTTAACCATACACCTCAGATCCATATATGTACACATGAAGGGATATCCGGTGAGTTCGACGTTGAGTATTCGGTGAATTACCTATTCATTGAATTAGCGTGTACATGGCTGAATACCCCACATATGCGCGTACCCTTAGTATAATTCTCACTCATAATCAATGTGACATTATACATACATAAACACGCGTACAGCTGTTCACATTTATATATTTATACATGTATGTACATGTATAAATGTGTATGCATGTGTATGAAAGTGTGTGCCATTTATGGATATTAAAGAATGATACAAACAGTGGTGAGAAAATACACACACACATACATATACGCATGAAAACACACACACACACACACACACACACACACACATATACATACAGGGTTTTACGAATGAAAACCTTTGTGGCATTTGTTCTGCACTGAGTCACGGAGATACTTCCTTGTAACTCTCACCGTCTTTGATAGAATCATTGGAAGACAATAATCGACTATGTTATTGTTCACTAGTTCCATTATAAAACAATTAAGCAGATAAGAAAATATCACTAAATCAGAGAAAGCAAAATTCAAACAACTCCATCAATGCCTAGAGGACGTTATGTATCATATAGAAAAATGGACACCAAATTGAAAGATTTAGACCGAAGTGAAAGCAATAAACAGAACAATGAAAATAAGCATTCAACCCAAAACAGCTGTATCGGTGCATGGTCTGGAAAACAGAGCTACAAATTGCATTATACGAAAATGAAAAGAGCCAATGTATTCATCATTATAGACGGAAGACGTTATTGAATATTCCAATCTACTTAATAAAGACAGCATACATGATGAAAGATGCCGAGGAGTTTGTATTAATTAATAATATTAAAGCAACAGTAGTGAAAATAATTACTTTTCAAATTACAGTTCTGGTCAAAAACATGGTAAGGCAGACTACGAAAGTTTTATTAAAATTAATAAGAATTAAGAAAGGGAATACACTTTTCAATTAATAATTAAGCTTAATAGATTAATTACAGTTGCAAAACACAAATTATTGCCATTTAACTTTTTTCATTCTCTCAGACGAAGGATAAAATAATGACGGACCTCTACGTGATTGTTTAACCCGTGAGAAATAGCAACCAATTCTCCCTCAAATCACACGCTTTACTATCTTGAAAGAACAGAGGGAATGATGCAGTCCTATATGTTATTAAAAGACAAAATGCTTATTACCTGAATACCTTGATAACAAGTCCCTCTGATCGATCAAAGCTGACACAATGACAACAACATCAACAACATTGGCGGCAACAGCAACAGCAGCCATAACAGCAATAGTAGTAGAAATAGCAGCAGAAGCAACAGCGACTATAACAATTGCTGCATTGAAGAGAAATTAATCCCAGGTTCTATGTAAAATCCCACGGAAAACGTAACCCTGTACTTTCCAAAATATAACATAGGCGCAGGCGTGGCTGTGTGGTAAGTAGTTTGCTTCGCAATCACATGGTCCAAGGTTCAGTCCCACTGCGTGGCAACTTGGACAAGTGTCTTTTACTATAGCCTCGGGCTGTCCAAAGCGGATTTGGTCGAAGGAAACTGAAATGAAAGAAGACCAACGTGTGCGTGTGTATACACATAAATACATAAATACATACATGTATATATATATATATATATATATATATATATATATATATATACATGTATATATATTATTCTATAACTAATATATATATATATATATATATATA
>NC_142928.1:23768381-23785881 GCF_046866305.1 Octopus bimaculoides
CTTTACAACAACGTGTTTTCATGTCAGTCCCACCGCGCGGCGCCTTGGGCGAGTGTCTTCTACTATAGCTCCGGGACAACCAATGTCTTGGGATTTAACTTGGTAAGCGGGAACTGTATGGAAGCCCGTCGTATATATGTTTACATATATGTGTGACTTTGTGTGTTTTTGTGTTTGTGTTTTTCACCTCGAATCGCTTGACAAGTGATGTTGGTTTGTTTGCTTCTCTGTAACTTAGTGATTCAGAAAAAAAAAACAGACAGATAATATAAGTACCAGACTTAAAAAGAATACACAATACTTAAATCTTTCAAGGCATTGCCCTAGCATGACCGCAACCCACTGACTGTCACATAAAGAAGGTAAAAGATAAAACTATACGAATTGTAAAATATTTTGGTCAGAAGGAAACGAGTCAGCCTTCACTTAAGCAGTCCTCGTCGTACTGGTGACGTCATTAGTTTGATGTACGGTTTAAAATCCTGTAGGGTGAAGCGCTGGTGGGAATGTGAGTATGGAAGGAATTTGAGAGACTGCTGTTTCGAGCAGAGAGAATAATTAAGCAAGATAGTTCGAAATATGTAATACTTAAACTTAGGTTTTAGTTGAAACTGGTTGAAGAGCAGTAACTATTCAGAGATGAGGAATGTTTTGGCTTGCAAGCGAAAGACTGGTGTTTGAGATGAAGTTGTAGCAGTGATATATATATATATATATATATATATATATATATATATATATATATATATATTCATATTTAAAATGCAGAGATGCCTATAATAGGACATCTACTCGCTAGAAATAGCAGCAAAAGACTATATACCACAAAAATTAGGGATAATTTCGAAAGGAAATGAAAAATAAAAACTTTTACCAATCTATATTCTGTACCATGGTTTCAAGTCAATTTTAGTAAGATAAAATTTATATATCTTACAAGGTCGGACTATCATCAGCAGAAATGACCAGACAACATATGAAGCACGAGTCAATAAGCAGCATGGTTCGTGTTCCTATCTAATTTTTCAAAATATACCGCGTATTTGCGGTTTACCTAATCGGCAGCAAATACAAAAATGCCGAAATTCTTTCAGAAAATTATCCAAAAAGAATTTTATCATTATTGATAAATTATAGGGTAGCAAAAAAAATTTTAGAAATTTTATTTACCACCAGTGGTCTAGCGAGAGTAAAAACAGTCAATAGACTATGTATTATTCATTTAAAATGCAGAGATGCCTATAATAGGACATCTACTCGCTAGAAATATCAGCAAAAGACTATATACCACAAAAATTAGGGATAATTTCGAAAGGAAATGAAAAATAAAAACTTTTACCAATCTAAAATTTTTTTTTGCTACCTTATTAATAATGATAAAATTCTTTTTGGATAATTTTCTGAAAGAATTTCGGCATTTTTGTATTTGCTGCCGATTAGGTAAACCGCAAATACGCGGTATATTTTGAAAAATTAGACATAGGAACACGAACCATGCTGCTTATTGACTCGTGCTTCATATGTTGTCTGGTCATTTCTGCTGATGATAGTCCGACCTTGTAAGATATATAAATTTTATCTTACTAAAATTGACTTGAAACCATGGTACAGAATATAGATTGGTAAAAGTTTTTATTTTCCATTTCCTTTCGAAATTATCCCTAATTTTGGTGGTATATAGTCTTTTGCTGCTATTTCTAGCGAGTAGATGTCCTATTATAGGCATCTATGCATTTTAAATGAATAATACATAGTCTATTGACTGTTTTTACTCTCGCTAGACCACTGGTGGTAAATAAAATTTCTAAAATTTTTTTTGCTACCCTATAATTTATTAATATATATATATATATATATATATATATATATATATATATATATATATATATATATATATATATATATATATATTTATATGAAGGTGGCATGAAAACTCGTAAGGCATTTTGTGATGAACTGAAATGACTGAACATTTTAGTCGTGTATTCAATAAGCAAGGTAAGACTGTTTCCTTAATGTGTAGTGATTGCCATCTTGGAACTTTTGTAGAAAACTAAGTTGTCATGTCTTATTTGGAGGATATTTTCAAACTCTATGGAAGTAGCGCAAGTTTGACATAAAGTACCTTTGTTACATTTAAGTAATGATACTTGACAAAGAACGAAGTCATGAAATAAGGAAGGCAATTAATGTTCAGTGAAAACTGAAGCATTTAAATCTGAACAAGTGTTTAAAGATAGATAATACTCAAAACTGCCAAGTCTGTTTTATACGTTTCTGCAAGTAACATAAAATGTTCTTAGTAGAACTGCATAAACTATACAGAAGCGTTACATACACTATGCATTAAAATTCTATAAAATAGAAACATTACAGAAATGTTATTTGGATAGAGTTGTCAGATGAATTCGCTCGATGTTTTTCATTTATTTTCATCCTTGTTCTGAGCGTGTGACACTCATGCACCGAGTTTTTGGCCCTTGATCATCGAATAAAGGTGACAGAAGATGGTATCACGCGAGTATACCATCCTAGTGGGTTTGCGCTGATCCCCGTGGAAGAGTTGGTTTAATCGATCCTCGTTGAAATCAACAAGCTGGCTGGAACGCGAAGAGTCTGTGACATCGAATTTCCTTTCAGCAATAACGATTTCTTCTTACGTAGCACAAATGCCCTGAGCGGTTTTGGCAGCTTCGGAACCTTTAATGAAAGCGAAGAGAAGCTGGTGGCGAAAATGATAATTTTTTAATACTTGGAACTCCAATGTTATATCTTTTATCTTTCACTTGCTTCAGTCTTTGAACTGCGACCATTTTTAGGTAATAGTATTTATCCCATTAGCCTTTTTTTCTGCCGAACCACATAGCTACAGGCACGTAAACGAGCAAACGCCGTCTACCAATTCCATTCACAAGGCTTTGTTCGACCCGGGGTTATACTGGAAGAGGCATGCCGAAGGTGCCTTGCTGCGTTGTGGGACTGAACCCAAGACCATATGGTTGGGAACCAAGATTCCAACCGCAAATACCTCAGTTTATGTTTGAAAAAAAAGAAAAAAAATTATTCAAATTTAAAATTTATCTATCTATCTATCTATCTATCTATCTATCTATCTATCTATCTATCTATCTGTCTGTCTGTCTATAGCTGGCCAGCTAGATACATAGATATATATGTAATATGTATACATATACATACGACAGGTTTCCACACAGTTTTCGCTTGCCAAGTTAACTCGCAAGGTATTGTTCTGTCTTCAATAGAAGACACATACGCAAGGTTCCACGCATTGATGCTGAACTCGAATCCGCTTAGTTGCAAAACGAACTTATTAAACACCCGACCATGCCTGTACTTTGAGAAGCTGAATTTTGTAGAATAAAATGCAAGCTCGTTAGTCTTAGTGTAAAATTCTCTCTTACAATGCATAACAGCCGAGACTTCCGTTCTGAAGACATATACTTTCCCGTATTAATTTTTAATTATTCATTATGATTAATTATTATCCACTCTATAGTGGGTTCATTTTGAAACGAGGGGCAAAATAATTATAGTTTAATGATATCAGGCATGCTGGTTTGTATAAGTTATTTAAATCATGTCTTTAAGAGAATAGATATAAAAAAATGATAGAGCAAAGAAATACACGATAAAAATTATATGCACACAGGCACAGGTGTGACTATTTCATAAGAAGTTTGCTTCCCGATCAAATGGTTTCGTGTTTTCTTACCTCAGTCGTATAGTCGTTATTTTCTATGACGGCCTCTGGTTAGTGTTCATACCACTTTTCTGTTGTTTTGAACCCACACACTCCGTTAATATCCCAATGCATTCTTTTGCCAACACAGTCATGTTTACATTTATACTCCTTTCGTAGTAGCATACTGCACTCACTAAAAATGTGATTGATGCGCTCGTATCCTTTCCTGCAGATTTTACTACTACTACTACTACTACTACTACTACTACTACTACTACTACTACTACTACTACTACTACTACTACTACTGCTACTATTACTACTACTACTACCGAATTATAGAAATCAAAATTTATCAGTTTGGAAAAAATATTGATGTGAGAAATTATTATTGTGCATTTAATTCAGTTTCGAATTTTGTGATTCTAAAACGTATCTGATAAAGCTGGTTTATGTTCTGTTGATGTGTTTGAGTTACAGTAGGGATACTTTTAAGCTACTATTTTGCAACAATTTATAATTGACGCAGTTATTTTACAATAATTTTAATCATTACGTTTATGACGGCTAATTAAAAATTTACTGTAAAAAAATAATTTAGGTAAAAAAAAATAAACGCACGTTGATGATATGTTAAAAGTTTGCTGAACAAATAAGTGATAGCTAAGTTCGTACTACTGATATAGTTGTCACTGATACAAGGAGATAGACTGTAGAATTTGATTAATTATTGATTGTGATTAAATACTTGGTAACAGAAAGCAGATGTTTTGTATATAGATTTTACAAGATTTAATTTGTAAGTTTGTGTTTCAAAATATTTACCAAAGCTATTAGCGGGTACAGTATTTTGAAATTAACATTTCTATAATACAAATAAAGGAACAGAAGGAGAGATGTATGCACACATACATACATACATATGGTATCAAAATGTTCCCCGGACAAGTTCTGTGGCGCATCAACAGACTGCATCACACGGTTGTGTCTGCAGTGAGAGCTAATAGTAACCTTCATGAGGAAATGTGCTGAGTGATATCGTTGTGTTTACATCTCAAGTTGTGAATTTCTTTTTGTGTGTGTATGTTGTAGTCTGCGATGTTTGTCATTGACAGAAAGTTGGAACAAAAAGCCGACGTGAAATATCTGCGTTAAACTCGGGAAGTCTTCTACAGAGACATTGAACATGAGTGGCACGTGCGTTACGAAAGCGGAAGAACGTCCCTGGAAGACGATGAGCGATCTGGAAGACCTTCCACGAGCGTCACTTCCGGAAATGTGGAGAAAATACATCAGCTTATGTATGAGGATCGTCGGAAAAGATTTGTTTTAAAGCGTTTGAGGAGGACATTTAGCGAAAGCGACCAGGTCTGTGGAGCACGAAGAATTGGATTCTTCACGACGACAATGCACCCTGTCACCGAGCTCTCCTCACTCGTGAGTTTCTCGGCAAAAACAAAATGGTACCGCTTTCGCACCCGCCCTATGCACCTGATTTTATCACCTGCGGACTTCCAGATCTTTGCCAAGACAAAAATGCAGCTCAAAGGTTGCTGTTTTAATACCATTGTCAAGATTAAGAGAAAATCGCTTAAGGTTCTCGACTCGCTTATGGAAAACGGCTTCAAAAGTGGGAAGAACGCTGGGATCGGTGTATTGTTGCGCAAGGTGACTATTTCGATGGAGATTATATATATATATATATATATATATATATATATATATATATATATATATGTGTGTGTGTATATGCATGTGTGTATACGCTCACAAACACACGCGCATATATATATATATATATATATATATATATATATACGTATATAACAAATGATAGAATGAAGATATTGAAATATAACATTTAATATCCGGTTAAAACCATTTCAATATCAGGTGGGGTTGATAAACCATCCCGCATAGGGAACAAATACAGCAGTGATTACAGCAACTTCGTACAATATTAAATGAAGCCCAACCCCATCATTTCATAAAAACCTTTGAACGTTGTAATACACATGCACATGGATAAATACGGTTATAAATACAATTAGTTGGACGGGTTTGAACTGTCTTCACGAGATAATCATCAACGTCAGAATCATACTCTTACCAAAGTTCGTTAAGCAAATACACATAGCAATAAACAAACGTATTATCAGCTAAATTCTTGACTTTCCACAGGGTCGAGGACAAGCGAAATCAATCACTATGTCGCTCACTTTTCAAAAGCTACGATGACATGCAACTCACTTCAAAAAGGAAAAAGACCGTCCTAAGGAAACAACCTTATTCAATCCTCCACCATTCAGAAAAAAAAAAGAAAAAGAAAATATGAACGGAAAAAGACGTCGTAATTAGCTCGTCGAAGCCATTCTTTCCTTTACAAATGAATCGATGAAAAATTTAGAAAAAAAAACACTTCCTCAAAGAGAACAAATTCCACAAATTTTTCAAAATCTTTAAAATAAAATTTTCTGACCTCACACCGCGAGAGTGGATCAAAGAAAAAGAAACAATAATAGCGAAGATACTGAGCTGAACCCAGCGAACTACCAATAAATGAATTTTAGTATTGTGTACCAGATCACTCAGACCGAAACTGTGGCAGCACGGTCTTACATACTGGTTTTGAAAAAATTCATCCAAAAGCACTCTAAACTAACACAAGAGTTGTTTCAAATACAACTAGAATGAAAATATCAAATCACTCTTGGAGTACCCGTGGAAGAAAAAAGATAAGAGTGAATTTATTGACACCACATGGCCTATTCTGGATAGCATATTTTATGATTGTTCACAATACTGCAGCATGTGCTTCACCGAAAAATACTATATAGTAAACTAACCTCTACCAATAATTAACAAAGTTAAAAAAAAAAAAAACTGAAATTTTTACTTATACGAGCAGGTTAAAATTTTTTATATACATTCTTGGGCAACAGAAACGTACGGGTGTTGCAAGTGAAAATCAAATGAAATCACTACGTCCAAAACATCTGAATATCATCGAGAAAACATTGTAAAAGAAAACAACAATCGTTAAACAAACAAACACAACGCAACGAGATTCTGCGCATATTCGTCCTGAGCAAAAGTAATTCTCCAACTACACTCCTTATGTAATATTTGTTCGATGAGTTGGCAGAATCATTAACACGATGAACAAAATGTTTTGCGGCATTTCATCCGACTTTACGTTCTGAGTTCAAATTCCACCGAAGTCAATTTTACCTTTCATCTTTTGAGGGTAGATAAAATAATTTCCAGTTGAGCACAGAGGTCGATGTAATCGACGTACCCACTTCTCTGAAATTGCTGGCCCTGTGCAAAAATTTGAATCTGGTATCTGTTTGTGTGTGTATACATACACATATGCACATGCACACGTAGATCTGTGTGTGTGTGTGCGTGTGCGTATGCATGCCCGCATGCATGTATGTATGATATTTATGCATATATATGTACATGTATGTATATATGTAAGAATCCATGTCTGTATAGGAATGTGTTTGATCTCTAGAACAAATAAACACTGATTTCAATGAAGAACTGAATAATAACAGATTACAATGAAGCAGAATGTAATATGTCCATTATGTTTATCACTCACTGCTAAATATCTTTTGAAATATCAATCATTTCATCTTCTGTGTTTTGAAAGTACATACTGCTGTCGTTTGTGTAATGACAGCGACGATTCGTCAAAAAGAATACTAAGTAACTATCAAAAGATATCTATTGTGCATGCATACATACATTGTTGTTGTTGGCACTCCGTCGCTTACGACGTCGAGGGTTCCAGTTGATCCGATCAACGGAACAGCCTGCTCGTGAAATTAACGTGAAAGTGGCTGAGCACTCCACAGACACGTGTACTCTTAACGTAGTTCTCGGGGATATTCAGCGTGACACAGTGTGACAAGGCTGACCCTTTGAATTACAGGCACAACAGAAACAGGAAGTAAGAGTGAGAGAAAGTTGTGGTGGAAGAGTACAGCAGGGTTCGCCACTATCCCCTGCCGGAGCCTCGTGGAGCTTTAGGAGTTTTCACTCAATAAACACTCACAACGCCCGGTCTGGGAATCGAAACCGCGATCCTATGACCGTGAGTCCGCTGCCCTAACCACTAGGCCATTGCGCCTCCACATACATACATACATACATGCACACACATATACAAATACATATACATTACATACATATAAGCTACCTTACACTCTTCCCACGCGTGTAAACCTTATGGTATCAAACGACGTTACGGTTCTCGGAGTAACTGTCAACAACAACTTAAGCTGGAGTGCCCACATAAACAACAAAGTCAACATGGCCACTAAGGAGTACTCCTGGATCCTCTGGAGTTTTTGGTCTTGAGGCGTTCCTGCCATTATCCTTCTCTTCTCCACCTTCGTCCGGCCTCACCTTGGATACCGTTGTCCACTGTGGTCTCCCGACACGAAACAAAATATTATAAAAATTGAAGCAAAGATCAGTCACACGGAAAATAGACGGGATGACTGGTTTTGACCCTTGGAATCGCTTCGAGAAGCTCAATCATTATTCATTATTCCCCTAACATCACCGTGAGAGCTATATCATTTGTATAATGTGGAAAATATTTCAATAGTATTACCCAAATGATGTCAGCATCATCGTTAAAATTCACCCGAGGTTTGTTCCCCGTGCTATCCGTCTCCAACAAAAGTCATCTCTGCGTCACATCACAACACTAAGACAGAACTATATCACTTCAGCCAGACCTACTCTCTTTAACATCAGGCTAAGACATATATAAGAAAATAAAAAAGATCCCCTAACATTCAAACGGTTGCTGGAATAATATCTTCAAGAAATTCCAGATAAAATAACTCTTTATTCGAATGGGCTATGGTACCCAAAGAATGACAAGTATGAAACATAATTAAATAGGCGGTGCTATTAAGTTAGACATGACCTGAGTCAATTCTTGCCGAAACTTATCTAATTGTCTAAGTATCTAAGCATACGGTACCATGTCGGCTTAACTGGCCGAAACTTTGAATCAGCCAGTACTATTCTTGTTAAAGAATAATAAATTTGTACTCTACCAAAATTATTCAGTAATCCTTCGGTTAAATTAAGATCGTTTTTATTATAACATAAAAACAAACATTTATATATATATACTTTAATATTAAGTTAAAGAAGTGAATTTAAAATTCTCAAACGCAGGATAATGCTAATAATATAGCCTGAACAGGATAAGCTACCCCTATTTTGCAGAAAACACTTTTTTCTGCAAAATAGGGGTAGCTTATCCTGTTCAGGCTATATTATTAGCATTATCCTGCGTTTGAGAATTTTAAAATCACTTCTTTAACTTTCTAAGACATCTCAACGGTTCTAAAAGCAAACTTTGTTTGTTTACGTTTATCGTAATTTGAATTTTTTAATATTAATATTAATAATTATATACATAATTATAACAAGGGGTCGCTGAAAATAGACGCCAAAAGACGCTAAAACCACCTTAAAAACTCCAAAAACACAGGTTGTAGGCGAGCAAAAGAAAGATAATAAATCAAACATACGTATGAGTATGTGTAGATACTCCTACATTTATACTCGGGAATGTCTGTGCTGATGATGGCAGTAAATATTTATTACTTTTAGTCTGAAATTAGATCTAATACATTATTTACCAAAAGTTTAATTTATTATCGTTTTTTTGCTCGCCTACAACCTGTGTTTTTGGAGTTTTTAAGGTAGTTTTAGCCTCTTTTGGCATCTATTTTCAACCCGTGGAGGATTGTTTCCGATCCCTTGTTATAATCATGTTTATAATTATTAATATAATATTTAGAAAATTTACGTATAAGGTTTTTATTTTCGTGCTGACAACCTAAAAGATCATAAAACACAAAAATAATGGTTTATATACATTTACTCATTCATTATAGGCTTACAGTTGTTTCCGATATGTGTGTATGGGTGCGTTCATATGAATCGATTGATTGATCAACTGACATGTTCCTGCTTCCCAGCTCTGCAAAACCGATCATCATGGTTGAACTCACTATGCTCTAGGATAACAGACTTCAGTCTTTCTCCAGCTGAATATATATATATATATATATATACATACACACATACATATACATGTATACGAGTAAGTACATAAATGCAAAACAAGTTGGAAAAACATAGCACTCGAATGTAGAGTAATATGCGTTTTTATTAAAGCTGCAGAAACATCACAAGAAACTGTTACTCAGAGTTTCACATTCCCCTTTCGTCGGACAGTTGTGATCAAGAATTGAATAAAAAATATTTTCAGTCTTATTCTCAGCTGTCCGAAGAACGGGAACGTGAAACTCTGAGTAGCAGTTTCTTGTGATGTCTTTACACACACACACACACACACACACACACACACACACACACGCACACACGCGCGCGTGCACACACACACACATACACACACACACACTCACACACGTGCACGCACACACGTGAACGCACGCACACACGTGCACGCACGCACACACACACAGATATGTATGTAAGCGAATATATATGGATATATATGCACACATGTATGTATATATATCTTCATGTGTAAAGTTATTTAATCTATCTATCTATTTATTTATTTGTCAATCTATCTATCTGCCTCCGTGTCTGTCTGTGTGTGAGTTTGTATAAATGTATGAGTGCCTGTATGCACACACACACACACACACACACACACACGCACAAGCACACACACACAAACATACACACACAAGCACACACACACACACACACAAGCACACACACACACTACTTGAATGCAAATCTGTATGGTCAAGACAATGTGTTTGCTTTATTTGGTCGGATGAAATTTACCGCGTTATTATATGAGTTCTCTCACGCAAGAGCTAAATTACTTTGTTAATAATGAGATTTTCATATGTTCTCTCTTTGAAAATTCTGACTCTGGAATTAGATTCTGCTGTACAAAATCAATTTCCAACACATGAATGAGCAATTTATATGACCAAGAAAATATGTTTGCAAGAAATCCTTTGTTTTTGATCGATTACATTCATTTTAGCTCAACTGATTTACAAGACTGAAGAAATAGCTGTCAACATCTTTTGAAGTGATTTAATACTCTTCTTCTGAGTGTATTAATTATACATTCGTATGATTATATTATTACATTGGGTTGATCTACACTGACTGTTTCTTTAACGTTATACACAATGTGTTTTTAATATTTAACTTAGATCTTCACAGTAGCTTGTAGCTTTTTTCTTACAACCAAGGCTCTCTTTCATAATGTTGCAATTGTATTACCGTATCATATGCTTTATTTAGTAAATATTTCCAATAATGAAGACGCCATGTTCCTGTATAGAAATTGCACAAAGATACTTGTGGAAAGGTCAATTTACTGGACTTCAAAAATGCCATGAATGATTTTTAAACTTTTGCATAAAGGTAGTATCAAGGTTACTTAACTTTTGTTTTGCTTGTTGAACAAATATATTTGTTAACGCGTATGAGATATTTCTGTACAGCCGTCTTGGCACTGCCTGTTTGGCGTTTGTGATTCGACGCTGACTTATTTGACCGATTCGATGCTAACTTATTTGGCCTCAGACGTTTCATTATTTCCTTCGTTCTCTCTTCTCTCACTCTGTCTTTCTGTCTTTCCCTCTGTCACACACGCGCGCGCTTTGCACGTGATTGTGTGTATGTGAGGTATCTAGCTGCTTCTATGTATGTGTAATGTCTCTTCTCCCTTCATTATTTATATCTCTCACTTTCTCAATTTATATGTGTATATTTCTGTCCTCCCATCCTCCCGTGTGTGTGTGTGGTTGTGTGTGCGTTTGCCTCCAGTGCCAAAAAAGTCCTGTCGCCAAAACAAGTTGAATGTCCAGCCAACCATGCCAAATCGTCGGCGTCCACACAGCCGCGACCGATCGTCTATTCCGTTTGTTAATTATCAGTAATTTCAAAAGAGGTAAGCTGGTAGAATCGTTAGTACACCGGGCGAAATGCTTAGCCTTACTGCGTCCGTCTTATGTCCTGAGTTCAAATTCCACCGAAGTCAACTTGTCCTTTCTCCCTTCATGGATCAGTAAAGAAAATACCAGTCGAGTACCGGGGTTGGTGTAATCGACTTACCCCCATTTCCCGAAAATGGTGTCCTTTACCAACCACATGGATCCGGGTTCGGTCCCACTGCGTGGCACCCTGGGCAAGTGTCTTCTACTATAGCCTCAGGCCAACCAAAGCCTTGTGAGTGGATTTGGTAGACAGAAAGTGAAAGAAGCCCGTCGTATATAAGTGTGTGTGTGTGTGTTTATGTGTCTGTGTTTGTTCTCCCACCATCACTTGACAATCGATGCTGGCCTGTTTACGTCCCTGTAACTTAGAGGTTCGGCAAACGGGATCGATAGAACAAGTATTAGGATTACAGTGAATAAGTCCAGGGGGTCGATTTGTTCGACTAAAGGCGATGCTCCAGTATGGCTGTAGTCAAATGACTGAAACAAATAAAAGAGTAAAAACGAACCTCTGACCAGAATTCTGTGATTTGTAATTTCTGAATCAATCACTGAGTATTGTTTTTGTCTTGGTTTTTAATACTTTTTGATAAGATGTTCTTATCGAGTATATTTTAATATTGAATCTTATTTACAGCTTTCGCGTCTCCCAGAAGTATGTAATAGCAATAACAGAACTCCGAGGGACAAAATGAAATGCTGTATACCAATGTAAGTTAAATTAATGATTAATTCATTTTGTCCAGCTCTCTGCTGTTTTGGCTACCCATTATAAATTGCATGTCTAAAAAGATATCATTATCAGTCTTTTGTTTTATCTTCTTTTTTACTACCTATTTATTTTATTTTAACTTTTGAAATTGAAGTAATGAAAGATAAAGTTTGTGAACAATAATTTGCAGTATTCCGCCGTCATACAAGAAACATTTTCAATAGAAATTTCAGTGATAATTACCAATAAACAATAATTTCTTAAACTTTTGTCACTGCCGTGTTTTGTGAATACAGCTGTAGTGATAGACGTAAGTTTAAGTGTAAAAAAAAAAAAGAAAAAGAAAAAAAAGAAAAAGGGGAAAAGAAAGAAAAGAAAAAATCTGAGATTGGCCTTCGAAAATTCGAACACCTAAATTAAATATTTATGAAATGGACATGTTGTTTAAAAAACACAGTTCACATAAATCAAATTCTCTGCAAAACACGTGGTCTTTCTAGAAAATTTTCCGCGTCTTGTATCATAAGACTTGGCGTTTATAACACAGAATTGGTTGATGACAAAACGTCACTTTGATTTTAAAGTATAAAGTGATCGTCTGTATGCTAGCTGTAAGGTTGTCGAATGAAAACAAGCCTTTAATTTTACTATTCAGCACTTGCCATAGAATGTTCATTTTAATATTTTACCAGTCTCAGAAACGGATTCGCTTCTTTGAATTCTAACCAAAGAAAATACAAATTACCATGTAGTTTAATATAGCATGTTGACTGGGGTCGATAAATTAAGTACCAGATGCGTACTGAGGTCGATTTAATCGACTGCCCTCTCCCCCAAAATTTCGGGCCTTGTGCCTAGAGTTGAAAAGAATATAGCTTGTTGATTATTTAAGAACAATTAAAATTTAACAATTGTTAAACAAATAATTTCTTTCTGCTATAGGTTCAAGACCAGCAATTTTGAGAGAAGGCGTGGTCGATTACATCGATCCCGTTGCTGAACTCGTATCTATTTTATCGATACCGAAAGGATGAAAGGTAAAGTCAACCTCGGCGGTATTTGAACTCAAATTAGGTCGACCTCAGTACTTTACTGATACTTTATTTTATCGACTCTGAAAGGACGAAAAGCAAAGTTGACCTCAGCGGGATTTGAGATCAGAACATAAAGAGCTGGAAATTTTAAACAAAAGCAGATTGCCGTCTACTTGTTCCTTCATACTCCCTTCACGAAAAGTAAAACCTACGAAAAGCAAAAGCTATATAGATGAAAAATAGAGAAAGAATTCCAAGGAACCGATTTCCATCTCATTCGTCAAACGGACGCGAGAATTGTTGTTGGGGATAATATGTTCGTTACAGAACCACATAGTTCAACACTCGATCTCACCGCATAACACTCTGGGAAGTGTCTTCTAGATACACTCGGTTTGATAAATACATTGTCAAATACAAATGCAGTGAATCGGTGTCTTGCCGTCGGGAAACTGTAAATTATGACACAATAACTCACCAGTTGCGATATAAGAATAAAATAAATAAATAATTCTGTAGAATTTGTTAATGAGTAAACAACTATTTTCTGTCACACACATATGAATGTCGAACAAAATGCCTCAAGTGCAAGACATTTTGTTGTGATAATATTAAAATGTGATGTCAAATAAGTTAATTATGTTAGGAACAGGTGTTCACAAGAACTTAAAAAAAGTTTATTTATCGTAACTCTAAATTTTTTTATACTTTCGTTTGACTTATAATCCTCTGAAAAAAAAAAAAAAAACTATCAGTATGAATTACACAAGGGAAAACAGATTCTAAAACTCTAAAAACAAAATTCAGGATGCTGGTACACATACATATGTATGTTCTTCTCCTTTTAGTTTGCTTGGTAGCAAAGTTGCGAAGTAAAGTAGCTTCTTTTGTTCGTCACACTTTAAATCTTAAGAAAGTCTTGCAGATTTTTATAATCCGAAGTATCGGGTTCATTAGTGTTGCATGAATTAAGAAGTTGCATTCTCTCCCCCAAAACTCAAATTCAGGCATATTTTGCTCCAGAAGGGTTGGTACATATCCTGTTGCTCCAATAATAAGTATAAAACTGAAAGTGTATCTTGGAGACTGGATTTCAAAACTCCTTATCTATGGCCCATAATTCATATAACTCATTATTTAATTCATAATGCCAATGGATAATGCGGGTTAGTCACGAAGAGGGGGAAGAAGATTAATGTGTCTAGCCATGAAGATTTTCATCTTTACACTTTCAATTTATATTTAATAGTAAATGAAATGTTCTTTAAAAATTCCGATACATTTTTCTTTTCTACGATTAGATTTTAAAGTTATTTACGGCCTGAAAGTTGTTTCATTTCTACTATTGTATCGAAGTGGGGTTATAAGAATTCCCGATCTTGCATCACGTGGGCAATCTTCATCAGCAAATTGCCCGGATAGTTTGTTTACACACACACACACACACACACACACACACACACACACACACACACACACACACACAAAAAAAAAACACACGTTATTGTGTAAATACTTACGAAGAGAAGTTTGTATGTATTCTTACCTGCGTTTTGTAGCTCAACTTTCCCATAATATGGTATGTTACCTTCGTATAAGCGGTAATTAATTACATGTCGGGCTGTCCACTAGGGTCACCATGTTTTATGTATGTATGTAAGCATGTTTGTATGCTTGTATTTGTGTATGTATGTATGTATGTATGTATGTATGTAACCATATACGGGGTGCGGGGAATAAATTGTCGTCTAAATTACGCAAAAATGAAAATGACACTAACAACTCATTTTAACAGATATATTTACTTATATTACATAAAAATCGCCAGACCACTTCGGAATCTCCTGCAACTGTTCTGGATGGTGTCCTAGTTTAATCTTGTGGATGCTGCCATAATCCTTGCCTTGAGTTAATTCTTTGGTGTTACAAGAAGTTTTGTTGGTCTATCGCTCAACTGGTACTTATTTTAACGACTTTCAAAAGAATAATGAAAAGTAAAATCGACCTCTGCGGAATTTGAACTTATAGAGAGACGAAACCCTGCTAAGCGTTATTGTCCGTTGTGCTACCGATTATGCCAGCTTGCCAACACGGCTTAATCGTAATTATTAACAGTAATTATTTCTACTGTAAATACAAGGTCTGAAATTTTGGTGGGAGGAAGCCAGTCGATTACATCGACCCAAGTACTCAACTGGTATTTATTTTATCGACTTTGAATGGGTGAAAAGTAAAGTAGACCTCAACAGATTTTGAACTCGGAATTCCGTCGAGGTGAACTTTTAAGTATTTCTCAAATACAACGGAATAAATTGCGCAATAAATTTGAACGTAATATCTCGTTAAATCCAATTCAGAGAGATGCAATTAAATATAATAATTCCTATTTTTAATGTTAATTTGAATCATTTAATAACATTTTGCTGCAATTTTGGTACCCGATAAATTGGTTTGTAAAGTCACGACATTCCGGTTTTGCTCACTATCTGAGTAATTTTCAAATGAGTAATTTTCAAATAGCATTTTTTTGTTGTTTTTATGTGGCTGTTTATCAAATACAAATTTCTATACAGGAAGGAGCCTTATTTTTATGCCATTTCATCTGCAAAATATTACCGACCGATGTGATGTAAATATAATTTACATTACAAGTGAATTTAATAGGCGGAAACTACACGGCAGCCCTTCGTGTGTGTTAAAGTTTGTGTGTATGTATGTGTTTGAATATATCTAAATATATATGAGTGTGAGTATGCATGTGTGCATGTGTGTACGTTTGTGTTTGTCTTTCACTGCGACACTACCAGTGTTGGGTTGTTTGCCTCCCTGTAATCATACAGCTGGTTCCTCATTCCAGATATTTGCGTAGACGAGAACCTCATCCTAGAAATTTCATAGAAATTACTAAAGAAGATGAGCTTCAATTTTTCTAAAAAAAGCCAATAATTTTCAGGGAGGGGACAAATCAATTACATCGACTCCAGTACTCAACTGGTATTTTATCAACTCTGAAAGGATGAAAACTAAAGTCGGCCTAGGAGAAATATGAACTCAGTACATAATAGATCTAAAGAAATGCTGCAAAACATTTCGTTCGATGCGTTAAGGATTCTGCTAAAACTTACAGAATGAAATTATATTGGACCTTGGCACATCCTCGGTCAGGTTTCTACTTATTGGGAACACGATGTCTTATGCATATCCTAATTCAACAAAGATTTATTTATTAGAAATGTGTAGAATGTGTTGTATCATTCAAATATGTTTCTAACAAAACTCACCCACCCACAAACCCTCTGAACACTCAGTGACCGTTGTAAAACACCCATTTGATATTTGTCGCTCTCTTGTGAGCTCACAAAGTCCTCGAAGATACTATGGTAACCGGATAAAGAACCAAAGGGGAGTTTTTGCATCAGAATCTGTTTTAGCTGTTTCACATCACTTGCAGTTGAAGACCTCTGTACATTGCAGGCGTTTTCCTGCCATTCCTTGCACCACATTTTTCCTTTACCAGAAAATACTAAAATTCACGTCTCTTTAATACTCTCCACATCGGTGTCTTCCATGCGCGACCGTTCTCTTAGTCTTTGGTATTTTTTCCAAAATTCCATATTTTATATTTTCATTCATAGAACCATCCATCCAGTTTTCTTCCTTGCACTCATTCATTAAAATCATTTATTCTTTAACTGATTCATTGCTTCCTTCTTTATCTCCTCCTTTCTTTTTTTAATTAATGCATGAATCTCCTTCCTTTCCTCAACCTCAATATTTGAAAGTAAACAAAAATATAAATATCAAACAATATATGTCTTTCAGTCACAGTCACTCTTTTATAATTGTCTTATGTTTCATTCTTTAGTTTTTCTGTTTCTTGTAGGTTTTCTATTTTACATTTTTATTTCCTTCTCTTTATTTATTTATATGTATTCGCTTTGGTAATGTGAAACTCGAACGAGGACAAATTCGACAAAACACTATTTTCGTTTAGCTTCAAAAATGATTCGCAACA
>NC_142928.1:23788381-23830881 GCF_046866305.1 Octopus bimaculoides
CCACCAAATGACTGAAACAAGTAAAAGAACACACATATATACAGGTATATTTTCTATTTAATTACAATTATCATCCGAAAGAAATTACAAAAATTCTCTAGAAATCCTGAATTTCAAATCAATTGTTTTCTCTACGGGGCAAGAGAAACATGAAATTGTAATGGCATGTGACTGCAAACAAGAGGTGGAAATCGTACAGTTATCTTTCACACAGTTAATAGTTCGTGTATACGGTGTTATCTCAGCTGCTAATACTAACTTGCATAAGGTTTTATGTACTTCTTTCACATGTTCTTTAACCACGTGCATTTTTATAATTATTCGTCGTATTTAGTATCATCCCCTGAATAAGTAAAATGTCATTTTATGGCCTTTTATTGCTTTTGTTGTACAATGTAGTATTTGCTTTGCCTGTACTTATTTAAAGTATTTAAATAATATTTGACCATAATACAAACACTTTTATTATTTTGACAACTGTTGTGTTTGTTGTTTGTTCCCTCAGTTATTACTTACGATTTATTGTTTCCCAGACCAAAAAAATGACACCGTAAACTGCACAGAGAAAATGCTGAAACACAAATATAAAACTCGCTGTATAGTTGCAGAGCAAACTCCCTTGGTTTAATAGAGGTGGATGAGAAGCACAGTGTTTTGTGTGCAAACCAGGAATGTATATATGCGAGAAAATATATGAGGTAAATACAGTTATTAATGATTTGTTAACTTACGTGAAATCATTCAAACACAAGAGAGCAGTTCAAAAAGAGAGCTCATCTCTGAAAGGTGTTTTTTAAAGTCAAATCAAGTAGTAAAACTGAAGATATCACTGCAGCAGAAGGTACTGATGCGTTTAACACTATTAATCATCACAATAACGTCCATGAACTATCATTGTGGTTTAGTTCCAGATTGCCTAGATTGAACAAATCTATGATCGAGGGCATTCCCACTATAAGCATTTGTTCTTTCACGATGTACAAAGAGCCAAGGAACACAATATTAAATGAGCCTTTTTCTAAGACAACAGGTTGAAATTTTAAGGACGTTTATTTTTGCTACTATTGTTAAGAGGTCGATCAAACATATGGAGGATCCCCTAATTATATTGCATTCTGTTGCGGATTCTTTGTAAAATTTTGAAGAAAATGAGATTGCATAATGTGAAATTCCTACAAAATTCAATAAAGCTATTTCCTGTAATTATTCATAATTGTTCATACCTTGACTGAAAAGAATGGTGGTCGGCAGTAAAAATTGATTGAGTTACAGAACACACTTAATGAGACTGGAGACGTAATGCCTAATTATTTGAACGAAAATCTGTAGGAAAACGATCTTTTTCAGAAATGTGTATTATCCACAAGTGGCAATATGATGTCTGGGGGACCCAGGTGTAATGAAACACAGTAATGATGTTTGCAAGGTAGAAGAGAATGTTTTAAAAGAGATCATTAATAAGACTGGACTGCCGAACACTTCTTCTAAACAACTGTGTCTATATAGCAGCAGAAAATGGATAATGGTTTTCTAAAAATTCTGAATATTTTCATATCTCCACAGATCAAATTCAGTACGTTTCTTGTACAAAATACTCACTAGTTGTCATTATTGCCAGTCTGTTGAACGTACGATCATCAGATGTGAGTGTTTAAGATTTAGAATGAGCACAGCTAGGAAAGGTACGGAGAGAGTGAATCCTGTACGCAAAGGCCTTCGAGGAAGTGAACAAAAATATTAAAATCTCATCAAGAAGTAATTGTCAATTATTATGTGGTGAGATACAGTAAGTTAATGTTAATGACCAACGAAAGTGGACAGAAAAATAGAAAGAAAAGAGAAAAGAAATGAAGAGAAAGGAGTACAAGTAAAATAAGGAGGAAGAAAAGCTGAGAGGGTGGAAGGGAGAGAGATGAAGGTAAGGAAGAAATGATTGAGTGAAAGAATGGGTGCATGAAAGAATGAAGAATGAGGACGAGTCTGAGAAGCGAAAGGAAGAAAAGGAACGTTGATGCCCCACTCACTAGGTTGACTTGTGCGAGACTTGGAATTATGTGAAATCACTTGTTTGTATGATCCTTATTTAAGTACGCATCCTTTGTATTCCGTGTACGTGAGTGTCCATTTTCCACTGTGAGTCACAAACGATCACGTATACATATACATACATGCAGAGGCACACACACACACACACACACACACACACACACACACACACACACACACACACACGCACACACACACGCATATATATATCGAAATGTTAGTGCCATGCAGTGTTTAGGCAAAAGCAAAATTTAGGTTAATTAAAATGTTTGTGACATATTTCAACTTCTAAAACGCAAATTCAGTGTAGTTACAATGGAGGTGTAAGCATATTTTACCAAAATGTTGCTTATATCTGTGTGTGTGTGTGTCTGTGTGTGTGTGTGTCTGTGTGTGTGTCTCTGTGTGTGTGTGTGTCTGTGTGTGTGTCTGTGTGTGTGTGTGTCTGTGTGTGTGTGTGTCTGTGTGTGTGTGTCTGTGTGTGTGTGTGTGTGTGTGTGTGTGTGTGTCTGTGTGTGTGTCTGTGTGTGTGTGTGTCTGTGTGTGTGTGTCTGTGTGTGTGTCTGTGTGTGTGTGTATGCACCTGACACAGTCACAATATTAAAAAAATCTTAGAAAAGTAGAATCACGCAAACCTTTTGGAATGAAGTTTTCGTATTGTGTGTTTAAGTGCTTTCGTTGTTAAATTTTCCACACTGTTATGGTGTAATCTGTGCAGAGGAAGTCCTTTCAGTTGTGATGTTTACTATTTCTGGTTTGTTTCGGATTTATGGATCTTGTAAAATATCCTTCTTTTATCCTTTACATGCATGCACGTCCGTACAAGCGCGCGTGTGTGTGTGTGAGAAATAGACAGAGAGAGAGAGAGAGAGAGAGAGAGAGAGAGAGAGAGAGAAGGGGAGAGAGAAAGAGAGAGAGAGAGAGAGAGAGAGAGAGAGAGAGAGAGAGAGAGAGAGAGAGAGAGAGAGGATGTTTGTAAAGCAAATATTTGTTCCTAAAGTTATCCGAATGGATTAGCACTTAACTCAAGCTACGAACAAATTCAGCCACACCGATTCAGCAAACACTGCACCCAGTAAAACTACACAAGCCATACATGGAGTATTGCATGATTGAAATGCACTCTGATTAAAGATTTAATGAATGTATCATAAAGACTTCGTAAAACAGAATACAAAACACAATACAAAACAGAATACAAAACACAATACAAAACAGAATACAAAACACAATACAAAACAAAATACAAAACAGAATACAAAAACAGAATACAAAATCTATGCTGTCAGGTTTTGTCGGCTGAAATGATGTGTTAAGTATTTTTACGTTATCAAAATAATCTTATATAAGCAATATGCTACTTAGACTGCATTTTGATCAATAAATAATTTAACTTTATAACTCTATCTTTAGTGTTGAGTACTCTCTCTTCCCTACATACATAAATATATACATACATATATGCGACTCCAGATCATCAGCGTCACTCGGGCTCATCACAGATTTCGCATAAGACACATGCCTGCTCGAAGAATTTTACGTTTTTCCGCAACATTTCTAGCCCCAAATGACTTATTTTGTTATGTCTTTCTCCATTTCTAAGTTAAGGGTAAAAATAAAGCAACCCTGCAAAGAGCAACTGATCTTTACAAACATATACACAGGATAACGGCAATCAAATGACAGCGGAATGCGCAATAAACATCAGTGATTTGACTGTCACCTCTACTCTTGACAAGAGATGCCAGTTAGTCTTTTACACCTACCAAGCTTTGTTCGTATCAGTCCGAGTTGCTGGATAATTTTTCGCCCCTTTAAGAATATTGTAGAACAGAAACTTTTCATAGATTGAATTTAAATCCTAATCTCTACAGAAATTTATTGTTTCAAGAAAAAATTGAATTTGAATTACTTCTAATTTTTACGATTATAGATAACTTATATACATATACATACATACATACATACATACATACACACACACACACACACACACACACACACACACACACACACACACACACACACACACACACACATATATATATATATATATATATATATATATATATATATATATCAGTGGCGACTCGGAAATCGGGCTGTTCGAGTATAAATTTAATAAAGTGAACGGGTACCTACAAGCTGATATAATTTCTGCCAACACTGACTTAGAGTATGTAATTTCAGCCAATAACTGGGGCTCCTTTTATTGAACCTGGTCGCAGTTTATTTATTTTCGTTCGGAGTTTGGTGGTCATCTTAGAGGTGCTCTGTGTCAGAAAATATCATTCGTAGCAGACATTCTCTCGACATCGTTCACACACTTATATATATCTATACTATATGTAAAATAGAGATGTGTGTGTAATCGCTTTTCACGTGAAATCGACTTCACCAAATGCTTCCATACTTGTGATGCGTGAATAATTTGACCTCGGATAAATGTTAGGCTCTTCATTTGATTTTTTTAATTAAAAATAAACAATATTGCTTTATATTTAAGATTCACTTCTTTAAAAAGGTTCCTCGATGTCAACTTCCGGTATTGACGTAACAACGGCAAAAAGCTTCACTCTCTATTTTGTGTGTGAGTGTGTGTGTGAGTGTGTATGAGAGAGAGAGAGAGAGAGAGAGAGAGAGTAAATACTACATACACACCGCTCTCTCACTCTGTCTCACACACATACACACACCCCTTGACTCACTCACACTCTGTCTCTTACAAACACACACATACATAAATGTATACAAACATATTTACAAAGACACACGTGTGTATGCGCGCGCGTGCGTGTTTGTAAGAGACAGAGTGTGAGTGAGTCAAGGGCTGTGTTGTCATATGCATACATCCAAAGATGTATGTATATTTATGCATGTACGTATACATGACAACAAACCTCTCTCTCTCACTCACACTCTGTCTCTTACAAACACACACATACATAAATATATACAAACATATTTACAAAGACACACGTGTGCATGTGCGCGCGCGCGCGGGGGTTCCACAATCGCCATTTATTTCAATTACTCTTGTGAGGATATTCACGTAAATCATTTTTTTCATTTAATCCCCATTTTAATTTTCGTAAAAGTTTCCAAGTACCAATGAGGCTTTTTGGCACATCTTCAATTTCCCCCATTCATGAGAGGCACCCAACCATCATTCATCTGAGAGTCCATCTACAGAATGTCTTCAAATTTCTATACAGCATATTTTGCCTTTTTTTCTTCAAGTATATAAGCAACAATTTCATTCTCGAGCAACGCCGGGTGCGTCTGCTAGTATATATATATATATATATATATATATATATATATATATATATATTTATATATATAACACATAACTTAGAAGCAGCGCTACAGATGTACCAACACATGCGAGATTGAAACATAGCCGAACTCATGCACTTCTCATGAGGAATTCCGGAAGAAGCTTCGTGAGACCACCACTGAGACGCTTCCGAAAAAAAGAAAACCGTTGGAAAATAGTTTATAGCAGAAATTCCATCTAAGAATATCTGAAGAAGGAATTGTATTCCGAAATATCATCGGACTATAGATAACTAAATTACAACAGGTATATAGTCCATTTTTTGTATAATAGTGCATTGTTGTACCATTCAAAACTTTTTATTCTATACACACACACACACACACACGCACACACACACACACATACATACATACATACATACATATATATATATATATATATATATATATATATATATATATATATATATATATATATATATATATATATATATATATATATATATATATATATAAGTGTGTGTGAGTGAACCTCTGCCTCCGTATCTTTTAAGACTTGGTTTGTTTAGCTTATTTGTTTATTGTTTTATGCTACTTTATCTGTTAATTATTTGCCTATGCTTGTTATTTTATCGTCTGTTTACGTATTTTGTTTACGGGACTCTGCAAGTATTTGATAATTCCTTTCTGTAATTAGAAATTCGTCGTCCGTTGTATTGTGTGTCCGTTGGTTAAACTGTTCATATGCGCAGTGTTGCATATATGTAAATGTATCTAAGCACCTGCGTTACTCTTGCAATATATAAGTGTTTCTACGAATATAAAGTTGTAAACAGGTTGGTCATTGCGTGTTTATTAAAACCTGATAATAGCTTCTGGTAGGTTGCCTTCTAATCCGCTTTAAATTCTTCAATATGTTTATAATTTAGATAATCGAGAATTTATTGTAAATGTATTATTAATGTTTTCATAATCTTATACCTCTCGACTGGATGCATCTTATGTCATCTTGACGAATTTATTTATTTTATTATGTTCCACTTTATTTTGTATTTCTATTTGCTTTTTTTTCCTAATTTTACTATTGTTATTTCTTTGTAAAAGATATTGGATCCGGATTCTGATGTTTTATCCTTTGCTTTGTTAGTTTTGGCACGATTTCCTGAAATATAAGGGTAGTGTTAACGACCTGTTATATTTCGATTTACTGATGAAATGATTATATGATTGCATACAGTTATTGAAACGTGAGTACAAATGAAGGCTCTTCTGTTATTCTTTCAATCTCACACACACACACAACACACACACACAAACACAAATTCATACATACATACATACACAACTACACACTCACACACGCATATATATGCATATATACTGGCATGCATACACACACATATATGAATGTATACTTGCATGCATACACACACAAACATACACACACACATAAACACACGCATACACACACGCACACGCACACGCACATATATACATATTAAGCATATACGCTAACATACTTATACGTATATACATATTTGCATATATATATACATATGTGTGTGTTTCTGTATATGTTTCTGTAAGTGTATGTGTGTATGTATAAAGTGGAAGTTATCACAGACAACAAATAAATGTTATTTCAAGCCCTTCATTGCGATTGCTACATTTAAGTAAAAATTGAAAATTTTAAAATACATTTTCCAATCAAATCATTTCTTCAGTCGAAGTTATCGAAACTTTTCATAAATCCATCTGTTCAGAGATTTGTGCGATGCAAAGTTTTGGGGTTTGAATATTGAGTCCTGATACATATAGTAATGTATCGTGCATTATAGCATGCCATAAAGTGTTTGTATGCACACACGCACGCACTCACACACACACACACACACACACACACACATACGTTCGCGCGCATGATTTGTACGTGGGCACAATATGGCCGAATAGTAAAGGCAGATGCTTACTCACATGGTCTCGGTTTCGATTCAATTGTTTAACATCTTGAGCATGTATCATTTTCTAGAATCTTGGTTCGACCCATACTTTTTGGTTAAAATTGGTTAGACGGCAATTGTATATTCATGTGTGTCTATATATATATATATATATATATATGTTAATTTATGTATATATTAATATTATCTCGGTTGAAAAATCTTCTATAATGTAAATATGTTAATAGTTACCAGGGTAGCAAAAAACACACAAAAACTGAGATATCATACCCGTTTAATAGGTAGAAATACCATGTTAAAGTGATGTATTATGAGTAGATATGAAGAATAATAATAAATGGAGCAAAACGCATATAATCAATAAGTTCCTTTAATTCCTACATATGTTTCAAAATATATGTGCACTCTACTTCAAAGAAGAAAAAGGTGCTGGAATTGCACATAAATTCATCGTCAGGGAACCAACTTACAAGAGCAAGACTTGCACCTCTTTCTTCTTTGGAGTAGAGTGCACATATATTTTGAAACATATGTAGGAATTAAAGGAACTTATTGATTATATGCGTTTTTCTCCATTTACTATTATTCTTCATATATATATATATATATATATATATATATATATATATATATATATAGGTATGTACACGCGCGCGCGAGCACGCGCACACACACACAACATCAATTGTGAATGATATGCGCCTCAGCGGAACATGCAACTCTCCCGTTTGCTTGCAGATGAACACCTAAAGCACTCGCTTTCGAGAAACCCTTTAAGTTGTCATTCGACAAGCTCAAAATAACACGTTGCTCTAGGAATCGCTTCTATATCTTATGTGTGGCACACCATGCTCCTGTACAGGTAACGTCGATTTGATGGAGGGAATGTGCTAACGTACAGCACAAACATTTCATCACTGTAAAGAAAAATCATCTGTGCAAGTTGCTCAGCAAGGAGGCGCAATCTTTCATCTATCGTTTACAAGAGTAGAGTCCACCACCGTCTTGAAATAAATAATAATACATTCTTAGATATATAATAACATGCTCCAGAGAAAAATGAGGTGATCGTATCTGGTATGACGTCAATCACAGGTTTGTTCATGTTTGATCTGGCACCAAACAATAACATTATTTAAACTTTGCTCTTATTTTTATTATTATAATTATTTTTTTTTTTGCTATCGCCATGTTTCATCAGTTGATTCTTATTGCACTCTAATTAACATTATTTTCTCAATAATTAGCTCTTTCTAATTTGAAGTTGTCCGTTCAAATTAACATTGCGTCTACTTTTGAATATGTTGTTGTTGATGTTGTTTTAGTCTCAGGATGGCTGTTATCGAACAAATCTATAGTAAAGGCGTTCCAGCTGTGACTATCTATCTCGGTATTCTGTATGTGAATTTATTGACTAATAATATCCCCGATGAAAGGTAGTAGAGTGTGATTTGAGGGAGATTTGGCTGTTATTTCTCGCATGTCAATGGACCACATAGAGGATGATGCTTAGGATAGTCTTTCTTTGAAGTCACAGGTCCTAGAGACCACAATGCCACTATTTCCTCATGACCAGCTATATACATTCTTTTATTGTTCCACTCACACTTATAATACAAAGCAATACCAAGCTAGAGGAGTAGCCTGTATGTGGTCGCTTGAAATGTTAGAAATAGTAGCCAAATCTTCCCCTAATCGAATCTCGACGTTTTGGAAAGAAGTGGGGGAAATATTGGATCATGTGTTCTTGAATATATTATATCTGTATAAAAGACAGGATAATTACCATTGTGGCTGGTTCGCTTTTGCTCCTATGTTTGTTTTACCAGTGTCAATCAAGATCTAAACAACAACCACAACAACACAAACAACAAGAGCAACAATAAACCGAGTTTGCCTCAACATTTAATCAACTTTATAGGCGCAGGAGTGGCTGTGTGGTAAGTAGCTTGCTTACCAACCACATGGTTCTGGGTTCATTCCCGCTGCATGGCACCTTGGGCAAGTGTCTTCTACTATAGCCTCGGGCCGACCAAAGCCTTGTGAGTGGATTTGGTAGACGGAATCTGAAAGAAGCCCGTCGTATATATGTATGTATATATATATATGTGTATGTGTGTGTATATGTTTGTGTGTCTGTGTTTGTCCCCCCCCCCAACATCGCTTGACAACCGATGGTGGTGTGTTTACGTCCCCGTAACTTAGCGATTCGGCAAAAGAGACCGATAGAATAAGTACTAGGCTTCCAAATAATAAGTCCTGGGAGTCAATTTGCTCGACTAAAGGCGGTGCTCTAGCTTGGCCGCAGTCAAATGACTGAAACAAGTAAAAGAGTAAAACTTCTGAGTTAGCAAAACTTATTGATCCCTTCATCACTTCTGAACCTAGTCTCCGTTCATCAACTCATCACAACATATTACCCAACATCAACGACTCTTGTAACAACCACAATTCCATACACACTGCATTGTGGCTGAAAAACAATAAATATGTCGATGTTTCCCCCTCATAATGTATTCTTTCAGTTAGTTTTTATATCTTTTATACCCAGTTTCAAATATGTTAATGCTAATATTGCTTATCATGCGCATAGTACCATTAAATCATTTATTATCCCAGGATTATTATTATTATTACTGAGTGAGAGAGCAGGGCATGCCATCAAAGTGACACCGGGGTATTATTATTATTATTATTATTATTAATATTATTACTATTATTATTTAATTAAAGTGGTGAGCCGGCAGAATCGTTGATTCTTGCACGCCGGGCAAAGATGCTTAGCGGCATTTCGCCCGTCTTGACGTTCTGAGTTCAAATTCCGCCGAGGTCTGCTTTGCCTTTCATCCATCTGGGATCGATGAATTAAGTACCAGTGAAACACTGGTGTCGATGTAATCGACTAGTCCCCTCTCCACAAATTTAAGACCTTGTGCCTCCAGTAGAAAGGATTCTTCTTCTTCTTCGATAAAGGGTCTCTTGCAAAATATGTAATTCACTATCATGGTGAGTTTCTGTATTCATTCCTTCGTTCGACTAGTCTCTATGTAAATTCATCATTGCTCTCTTCCCATCTGTCCGTCCGATATATATATATATATATATATATATATACATATATATGCATATATAAAAAATGTGTAATATATATATATGTAATCGTATATATATATATATATATATATATATATATATATATATATATATATATATGCATACATACACACACGCACATACGATTACACACACACACGCACACACACACACCCACCCACCCATATTTCCATCCGTCCATCCGTCTTGTCTCCTTTTTACTATCATCACTATCATCACAAATTCACAATCATTAAATGCTACAACTTCCTTCGGTTCTGGAGTAACAACGAAGCAGCTGAGATTGAGAGCTTCTCATTCATTATCCTTGAAACAATGCGTTTTTCTGTTTACCTAAGTATGTTTATACTAAACCCTTAAATCCATCCTTTGTCTCCCCCCTCTCTCTCTCTCTCTCTCTCTCACACACACACACACACACACACACACCTACACACCCACACACACCCGTCTCACTCTATGTTAAGATATTTACTCTGTAATGCATTGTTGTCAGCTGTTACAATTGATTGATCCTTTTTCTCATAAACGTTTTATCCCCTTCTTCGCCTCCTCCTCCTCCTCCTCCTCCTCCTCCTCCTCCGCCTCCTCCTCCTCCTCCTCCTCCTCCTCCTCCTCCTCCGCCTCCGCCTCCTCCTCCTCCTCCTCCTCCTCCTCCTCCTCCTCCGCCTCCTCCTCCTCCTCCTCCTCCTCCTCCTCCTCCTCCTCACGTTCTGCTTTCATACCTTCATCATCATCATCATCACCATCACCATCATCTCTTTCATTTTCTACTACTACTACTACTACTACTGCTGCTGCTGCTGCTGTTGCTGCTGTTGCTGCTGTTGCTGCTGTTGCTGCTGCTGCTGTTGCTGCTGCTGCTCAGTTCGTTCTGGGTGAGACCTGCTACTCTGTGATCTTTCTTCAAGTTCCTTTACACCCTTTAGTTTCTATCGTAATCCTGCCCATCCCCAAGAATTTTTCACAGGACCTTCGATCCAGAGACCCATAACGCTGTTTGATGGCATGGAATTGCTTCTCCTGGTGCTGAGTAACAAACCAAATGACTTGCCCAGGTTAATGCGTGCCTACTTTTCTCATTCTTTCTTTAATAAAATTGCCAAACAACTAGCTGAATTTTTCGTTACATATTTGTGTGTGTACGCGTGTGCAAGGGATGGTAGTGGAGAGATGTTCCATATTAAAAATATCTTCATGTCTTATTACTTCTTTATCACAATGCTTCAAGCAAGCTACCACGCTATTACATTTGGAAATACAGTGATACCTAGCAGTACAAGTTTAATTCGTTCCATGACCAAGCTCGTCTTACGATTTACTCGTTTTACAAATCAATTTTCCCCATTGAAATTGACTAAAATATAACTAATCCGTTCCAGCCTCCAAAAACCATTTACTCGTTTTACAAATCAATTTTCTCCGGAGTGGTTGTGTGGTAAGTAGCTTGCTTACCAACCACATGGTTCCGGGTTCAGTCCCACTGCGTGACACCTTGGGCAAGTGTCTTCTACTATAGCCTCGGGCCGACCAAAACCTTGTGAGTGGATTTGGAAGACGGAAACTGAAAGAAGCCCGTCGTATATATGTATATATATATATGTGTGTGTGTATGTTTGTGTGTCTGTGTTTGTACCCCCACAATCGCTTGACAACAGATGGTGGTGTGTTTACGTCCCCGTAAGCTAGCGGTTCGGCAAAAAGAGACCGATAGAATAAGTACTAGGCTTACAAAGAATAAGTTCTGGGGTCGATTTTCTCGACTAAAGGCGGTGCTCCAGCATGGCCGCAGTCAAATGACTGAAACTAGTAAAAGTAAAAGTAAACCGTTCCAGCCTCCAAAAACCACTCAAAAATAATTTCTTATGGGTTTTAAAGCAGAAAGATGTAGTCACAAGTAAAATAACAATTATAGAAAAAAACAGAGAATGCAAAAGAAATATGTAAACTGGTTTTATTAACTGAATTACGTTAAAGATGGGACAATTTGTGTGCTCGTACTGCGGATTTCCGCTCGTACTTCAAGACAAAAATTCGCAGGAGTCTCGGCTCGTACAATAACTTGCTTTTACAATGGTAAAGGAGAAAAGAAAACAAACTTTAAAAAATAGCCAACATGAAATATAAAATATCATTTGTAATTATTTAGCCTTAGATCAATACTAATCAAGCAAAGCTATGCTCAAGGTACTCTAGTCGTGACCATCTCCCCCGTTTACATATCTGTGGAATTGCATTATTCAATGTTTCCTTCCATTGTATGTCATTATGATGTAATTTGAGGGCTATTTGGCAGCTATTTCTTGTAGGTGGAGACCACACAGGTTTGTTTTTGTTGATTCGCAAATGTCACTTGTTCAGTGTTTTAGTGGAGGATATAGGGCACACGATCACAGTTGCTTCAAAATGTCAGCAAAGTGCAACATTCCGAAGAGGCGCGATGCTGTGATAAAACAATATACAACACCACCAATAAAAAAGATTGTTCTGTTTGAAGTTTTAACAAAACCACATACGGTACAGAAAGCATTACACGCGCTTCTCTACGAGAAATATTGATGTAAGTATCACTCCGATTACGATGTTCATATGACCAAACACTGCTAGCAGTAAAATAATTTAAAATAAATAAATAAAAAGAATACGCAAACAAACAGCCCCCCCCCATATACATACTTACACACACATGTAATGTGGTAGTTAATGCTGTGGTAGTTAATTGCCCGGTGGATGCGAATATATATCGATAAACGAAAAGCTGACGTATGTATGTATTTATTATAGCACTAACATAGGTGGGTTATAAAAATATGCATGAGGAGTTGAAATGTTTTAATGCATTTAGTCGGCTGCGAAAATAGCGGTCGTCTGCCTAGTGACAACTCATTTACATGTTGTTATAAATTTGAAAGTTCGACAATAATAACTGGACTACCAATGCTTGGAGGGTAATGAATAAGTGTAAATATAGACACTGAAATTAGATCGTATTTCGTCGACATAAACGTAAACACTTTCTTCAGATCTTTTCTTTCTGTTTCTGAAAATAGAACCACAAATATAGTTAGAATTATTACTGTAATCGGTTACCATAGCAAACGTCGCAGCTGTTGCGTATCAAGAGCTATATTCGTTTATGTGCTTCCACACCATTTTGAGAAGGTAGTGTTTATGTTTAATTCGTGGGAGATTTGCTTACTATTTCTAGTAGGTCATGTGACTATGTAGAGCAGTGGTTCTCAACCGGCGTCTATATGACCCCTGGGGGGGGGGGGTCAATATAAGACTCTTGGGTTCCATGCAGGCAAAATGTATAAATTGGGTATCCATGGTAGTATTTCAAGGGTCCATGGAAAATTTTGCTTTTGATGTATTTGTTGCAAGAGACAGTAAGATTTCTTTCTCTTATGTTTTACGTAGTTTAACCCACACAAGTTAATGTGTGGCAAATAAAATAGGAATTTTGAAAGAATTATCTGCAAAACTAGTTTTTAAACACCATATGGCTATGGGGCAGGGTCCATCAGAGTAAAATTGTAATAAAAGGAGTTCATAGATAAGAAATGATTAAAGACCAGTGTTGTAGAGGCTCCCTCGCCGCAAATGTTTCTTTTTTGTATATCCAGCTTTTCAAATGTTACTATCCTTTACCTGGTATGTAATGCTGGGCCAGCCCTACGGTTGCTGGCGCCCCGGGCAAGCTGAACTTCGGCGTGTACAAGCTGACCGTCGTGAAAATTTCCTTGTCTTTGTTGCCCCTTAGCACATGGCATTCCGGGCGACTGCCCGAGTTGCCAGTACCTTGAGCTGGCCCTGATGTTATGGATCTCATTACTCAGTATGTTCGTTCTTTTTTAAGACGCTAGGGTGTAATTTATTTAAGAGATTCGGCTGCTATTTCTAGCGAGTTAATCTGTTCCCGGACAACGTTCGTAAAGTGAAAACTCGTAAGCAAAAAATAAAACACGTAAAAACTCGTAAACCTGGAATCTCGTAAAGTGAGGTATTGCTGTATTTTACCAAGACAAGTAACATAGGCAAGTCAAACGTTAAGGGTTAAAATCTGCTTTATCAACTCATCAATTTGGAACTTATATCGATTTTGAAGTGTTTAAACAACTGAGTGTACAACTCAACTCCTGAGGAGACGCCACTCTGTCGTAGACGCCACTCTGTCGTAGACGCCACTCTGTCGTAGACGCCACTCTGTCGTAGACGCCACTCTGTCGTGGACTTAACAACGAAGTGTCAGTGATACTCATTTTTGAGACTGATTTTTGTTAAAGTATGGTACGTATTCTCTCTCACTTTTGCGGAATCGCTAAGTTGCAGGTACTTAAACAGATCAAACTGTATGTGTATGTGTGTGTGTGTTACAAACACAGACACAATGACACACACAAACACGCAAATATGTGTGTGTAAATATATGTATATACATAGTGAATTTCCATACAGTTTCCGTCTACTAAATTCAGTCTCAAGTCCTTGGTAGAAGACACTTAAACAAGGTGTCACGCCGTCGGGCAGAACCAGAAATCAAGTGGTTGCAAAACGAGCTTCTTAACTACACAGCCAAGCCCGCACCCACGGACATGCCTGCGTCTAAGTAGATGTTAAAATAATAATCCATTCTATTATACGCACAAGGCCTGAAATTTGAGGGGAGAGATTTAGTCGAATATATCGACTCCAGTGTTTCCCTGGTACCTAATTTATCGACTCCGAAAGGATGAAAGACAAAGTCGATCTCGGCGGCATTTGAACTCAGAATGTAGCGACGGGCGAAATACCACTAAGCATTTTGTCCAGCGTGCAACGATTCTTATTTCTTTACTGCCCACGAGGAGCTACACACAGAGGGGACAAACAAGGACAGACAAACGGATTAAGTCGATTATATCGACCCCAGTGCGTAACTGGTACTTATTTAATCGACCCCGAAAGGATGAAAGCCAAAATCGACCTCGGCGGAATTTGAACTCAGAACGTAGCGAAATACCGCTAAGCATTTTGTCCAGCGTGCAACAATTCTGCCGGCTCGCCGCTTTAGCTGTCAAAAAGATGTTAAAATAATAATAACGATGATCTTTTTACAACAGAACTCTTTATGTAAAAGAGTGTTAAGTTCCCTGTGAGTAGATTGCCCCTACTGCTGTTTCGATTCCGAGTTAGGCCAATTTTACTCAACTCGGTTGTAATACATTTCTCTGGTTGAGCAAATTGTCACTCCTCACTTGTAATATGTTTTTCATATTCACAAGATAATGATATAAAAGACCCCGAATACCCAGTCTTCAGCTGTGCAATAGCGCTTTGTTAGTTCTTCTTTACAATCCCCTTCTCCCCTCCAATATTAAATCTTGCTTTCCATCAATTCCAGAAATACGGAAACAAAGCACAGGCTGTCTAAAAGTCTGAGATGAGTTATTATTAATAAGATTATACAATCTCGGATTACTAATCTTATCTTCAGAGATGAAGGCAAATTTAATATTTACGTCTACACAACATTGTAATCGTCATTACGACATAAAACAAACAACAGATAGTTTACATGTAGGTGGTGAGTTGGCATGGACATTGGTGTGGTGGAAAATTGCTATGCAGTTTTCATTCTAACTACCTGACGCTCTGAGTTCAAATCCAATTGTGGTTAACTTTGGTTTGTCTCGCTTTCTAATGTTGATAAATAAAATTTCTCTACTAGGATCCATTCTCTTTCTCATTGGGGGAAGAAAAATATATCCGTTGTGTTCCGACCGAGAAAGGCATATGAGCCCCTTCAGAAGTTATTGAGAGTTACACACATGCAATTACTACTACTACTACTACTACTAATAATAATAATGGTTTCAAATTTTAGCACAAGGTCAGCAACATCGGGGGAGGGGGGGTAAGTCGATTAAATCGATCCCAGTATTCGACTGGTACTTATTTTATCCACGTCGAAAGGATGAAAGGTAAAATCGACCTCGGCGAAATTTGAACTCAGAACGTGAGGACGGACGAAATGCCGCTAAGCGTTATTTTCCCTCGGTGCGTGCTAACGATTATGCCAGCTCGCATATCCTCCTCCTCCTCCTCCTCCTACTACTACTACTACTTCTGCTGCTGCTGCTGCTGCATCTAGTGTGCTCATACGAAAAGAGACGGCTTTGTCTCGCTGTATCCAAAATTAGAACGACTTGTCTTTTTTTATGAACTTACAATGACCTATACCAGTTCTATATGGAAATGCTATGGAAGAACTGGAATGTCTGCGTATATGTATGGAATTTTTAACATACCTATATTTAGATACGGATACTTATGGTTATACATAGTCATTGCCGTTGAAGTCTTTCCCAAAGACATTATGGTATATTGAAGCCATTTCAAAAACTACCAAAGAGCCATATATTAAACAACATCAACAACAATAACAACAACAACAAAAAGATTAAATAAAAGAAAATAAACCATAGAAAAATGTGGTTTGATTTATTGATACAAAATTAGTAAAATTGGCCACACCCCTGCCTCCTACACACATGTATAAGTACCTGTGTGTGGGGGCGGGGAGGGCGTGTGCGTGCGTGTGCGTGCGCGTGTGTGTGTGTATGTGTTTGTGTGTGCGCGCAATCCTTTACACATACGCGCATACATACCTACATACATATTTTACTATACGTGCGTACCTACATACATATTTTGGTATAGACTCGATTATATACATATCATTTTATTTGTGTCAGTCATTTGACTGCGGCCATGCTGGAGCACCGCCTTTAGTCGAGCAAATCGACCCCAGGATTTATTCTTTGTAGGCCTAGTATTTATTCTATCGGTGTCTTTTGCCGAACCGCTAAGTTACGGGAACGTAGACACACCAGCATCGGTTGTCAAGCGATGTTGGGGACAAACACAGACATACACACACACACACACACACACACAAACACACACACACACACACACACACACACACACACACACACACACACACACACACACACACACACACACACACACACACACATATATATATACGACAGACTTCTTTATATATATATATATATATATATATATATATATATATATATATATCTATACATATATTTATATCAATTATTGTTTTATTTTCATGTAAATATATATATATATGTGTTTGTGTGTGCGTGTGTGTGTGTGTAAATGCTTACATACAAACACATTTATTCTTTTGTTTTACTTTTTTACTAGATCCAGCCCGAGTGTCGTTCGTCTTGAGCTAACAACATTTCCCAACAAATGTTTTCCAAAATTTGCATACAATTTCAGAATCATCCCAGAATGACGTGCGAAGTAAAAAGCCCCGTTTTCTGTGTCCGAAGCAATCCTGGGGGTAAAACTGAAATGATTTAAGAGATGTTAGGAACTAATACGGGGTTGTAACGGGGTGATAGCTGAGTAGAGTGTGTTAGCGTGAGGTGCAAAAATTTTGTCAATTTATCATGTCGAACTACTTTTCTTCTCTTAAATTTCTCTCTTCAGCCCTTACCTATATCTCCATTCTACTGTAATTTGTCCCTCTTTCTCTCTCCCTTCATCCCTCTCCCTTTCTCTCTTTAACACACACACACACACACACACACACACACACACACACACACACACACACCGCACGCATACACAGAAATAAACGTGTGTGCGTGTGCGTGTATGTGTACACGTGGTACAGAAATTTAAGAAAAAACACGACGACGATGTAAAAATACAAACGCTGGGTGAATTACGCTGACGGTCAGGAAAATTGGAAGAAATCTTTTACGTTTCGAGCCTAGGCTCTTCTACAGAGAGGATAAATGAAGAAAGAAAAACACACGGAGAGAAAGAAAAAAAACACAATAAACGTGTCTGAATTAAATAAATGGTTACCGATTATAGATTGATAGACAGACAGACCGACCGACAGATAGATAAATAGAGATATACAGACGGACAGACAAAGAGATAGACAGATAAATAGATGGATAGATAAACAGATAGATCGATAGATAAATAGATAGATAGATAGGTAGATAGATAGAGAGATAGATAGATAGATAGGTAGATAGATAGATAAATAGATAGATAGATAGATAGGTAGATAGATAGATAGACGCATGGTTTATTCGGATATTATGCAGCGTTTCCAAGGTCTGTACGTTTCGTCGAAAGTACTGACGTCAATGGTATGAGCACATACATACATACATACATACATACATACATACATATATGTGTGTATACGTGTGTGTCTATTATATTTTACATTTAAAAAACCCTCTCACCACACACACACACACACTTATATCTGCATTCAAAGATATAAAGATACACAGATAGATAGATAGATAGATAGATAGAGAGATAGATAGAGAGATAGATAGAGAGAAAGATAGAGAGATAGATTCGTACATACACACACACATATATATAAATATTTACACGGACAATTACAGATACAGATAGAAACACATACAGAATAGAGGCAACGAAAAGAGCAGAATAATCCATGCATTAGCTTAGGTCTAAGCCAACTTGATGTTTTTCGCTATCCTGCAGATTTTTCCACTTGCGTGATTAATGGCATTATTGACTGGAGAACACACTGTCACGTCAACGGTTTCGAATCAATGAAGCAAGGAAAACTGTAGCATACAACTGGTTTCCGTTGACTGACTACGCTAGTCATGTGTTGACGTGTCGAAATACTTTCGCAAATGAAGAGATGCACATGTACAGTAACAGATCGGTATATGGGTATCATTTTTATGTATGTATGTATATATATATATATGTATATATACATGTGTATATATAATATATATGTACATATATATCATATATATATATGTATGTATATATACATATGTATTATATATATAAATATATATATATTTATATATATATATATATATATATATATATATACATACACACACGTATATATATATATATATATATACATATATTCATACACATACATGCATACACACACATAAACACACACACACACAAACAAACACACACACACACACACACACACACATATATATACAGATACACACATATACATATATATATATGTATATAATATATATATATATATATATATATGTATATACATACACACATATATGTATATGCATATATATAAATATACCTACATACATGTACATACATACAGACTTACACACACACACACATACATATATATGTATGCAAATATGTATGTATATATGTATACATATGTGCACAGCTGTGTGAAACTATGCGTATATTCACTAGCTTCCACTGAATTCACTTACGTCTGTATGTGTCTGTCTGTATCTGTGTCTACATATATGGGCATGTATGTGTAGTCACATGCGCGCGAGTACATCTATACGTTTGACTGTATGTGTGTGTGTGTGTGTGTGTGTGTGTGTGTGTGTGTGTGTGTGTGTGTGTGTGAGCGTGAAGAAACTCTCATACACACAAACACGCACATATACATTATTTAATGAACGCCGGTAAATACGGACAAAGGCATTTCTTGAATAATACCATCTATTCACTCAAACGACCATAGTAGATAAGTATTTATACATTGATTATATTGTATTTTTTTTTTGTTTTCTTTTTTGTTACTTCAATTATATTCAAAAGTTAGTGTAATGACAGATTCACTAGAATGCAAGAATATTGACATTACATTATCTTAGTAAGGTCCTGATAGGTTTTGAGTTCGATCCTCAAGAAGAGTTACCTCAAACATTCATCTTCCAAACGTGGCGGAACACTTTACTTGTATCAAGGCCAACAGCAGTGTGCTCCCAATCGATGAAAATTTATGGCAATGTAAGAAATCGATATTCAGAAAACTTGTATACATGAATACACACACAGAGCTATATCGATTTCTAACACAGAACGCCAAGCGATTTATATTGTGGGGTGGTACAGTTGATTAAATGGACACAGAGCTTGTAATATTTTATCGAACTCAGCGCAATGTAATGCAAATTCACCCCCTGCGGGATTTCAACTCAGAATGTAAAGGTATGTAACGAAATATCGCAAGACATTTGACGCGATGCCTTACTGATTCGGACGCATTATCACACTCACATACGAGAGGGCGCTGAAAAAGATCCAGGCTTTAAGGGTATAGCGAAAGGCCTGATTTGGAGGCCTTATCTTCCGAGTTGTTCTACAGGGCTTTGAAAGACTGAAGGACCAATAAGTGTGTGAATTTGAGAAGGGAAATATGTTGAATAAAGTCACACTTAATTGAATCTTCTCATATTTTCTGCTACTCAAAACCAGGAACTTTTCAGCACCCCCTCCCTCGTATGTACATGAACACACACACACACACACACACACACACACACACACACACACACACACACACACACACACGCACACTTATGTCAGCTTTTACATTTCACCTGTTGCAGTTATTGGACTGCAGCTATGCTGTGGCACCGCCTTGAAAGCTTTTATTTAGTTTCTATAATCGAACAGATCAACTCCATTTCTTATTTTCGTATTAAAGTCTTGTAATTATTCTATCGGCTTCACTTTTCCAACGGCTATGTTGCGGGGATGTTAATTAACCAACACAGGTTTCAAGCAGTGGGAGTGACAAACACAGACACAAACACACACACATATATACAACGGGCTTCCATGCAATTTCTGTCTACTAAATTCACTCACAAGGCATTGGTCCGTTTGGGGTTATACTAGAAGACACTTACTCAAGAGGGGCTGAAGACGAACCATCGTAGTTTCAAAGCGAGTTTCTTAACCAGAAAGTTATACCTGGGTTTCACTCTCCTGACCCCGCCATGCTAGTTTACCTGGTTCAATTGTTTGTTTGATCGTATCGAATACACTGCTATCTGTTTTATTTACTGCTGTTAAGTTTTGGGACATAATGTAACAAAATAAATAGTGCTACCTGAAATCGTTGCAAACGTAAATATAGATAGGGACGTATAAGCATATCGAACCTTACACAATTGAATATTTTAAACTAGATGGAAAGTACCGTTCTGAAGACCTCATCGTAGATAAGTAACCCATCACGATCCTTTCGTTTTTGTCATAGATACCATATCTGGGGAACTATAATATTTTCAAAACCCTATAACTTCTCTAGGTCATGTACTACACACACACACACACACACACACACACACACACACACACACACACACACACACACACACACACACAATGAGAGAAAGAAAAAAATTTAAATTCATCTCATATCTATCTATCTATCTATCTATCTATCTATCTATCTATCTATATATATATATATATATATCTGTCTATCTATGTATCGGTCAGCCTGCCTGTCAGTCTCTCTGTTTGTCTGTCTGCTTGTCCATCTGTCCGTCCGTCCGTTTTCCTGTCTGTTTGGCTGTCTATATGTATGTATGTATGTATGTATGTATGTATGTGTTTTTCAGTAGCAAGTGAATCTCTTGCGTATACAAATAGATTGCATATACAAACACATTGGCGTATACAAATAGATTGTTTCTCTGGGATTGGTCAAATTGATACATCCATCTGATGAGAACCCAATGAAGTTCGAAAATCGATGAAGGCTGTTCATAATTTTGTGACAATCGAGAGAGATTTGTTTATATTTGCCCTGTTTATATATCTACTACATAAGGTTATATATATATATGTATATCTTTTATTTGTTTCGGTCATTTGATTGCGGCCATGCTGGAGCACTGCCTTTAGTCGAGCAAATCGACCCCAGGCCTTATTCTTTGTAAGCCTAGTACTTATTCTATCGGTGTTTTTTTGCCGAACCGCTAGATTACGAGGACGTAAACGCACCAGCATCGGTTGTCAAGCGATGTTGGGGGGGGGGGGGGACAAACACAGACACACAAACACACACACACACACACACACTTATATATACATATATACATATATATATACAACGGGCTTCTTTCAGTTTCCGTCTACCAAATCCACTCACATGGCTTTGGTCGGCCCGAGGCTACAGTAGAAGACACTTGTCCAAGGTGCCACGCAGTGGGACTGAACCCAGAACCATGTGGTTCGTAAGCAAGCTGACAATTATTCAGTAACCATGATAAAACACCGAGTTTCGGATGTTGGGGCGGAAATCCACGCCGGCAATGGTCATTTTTATAGTATTTTATTCGATGGCCCGATGGGTTTCCGCCCAGACATCCGAAACTCGGAGTTTTATCATGGCTACCGAATAATTGTCACATATTATATTTACAGATAAATTCCTCTATTTACATAATATCGAAGTCTCTTTCATTCTTTTGTTGTCTTGCTATTTCTATCAATATATATATATATAAAACCTTATGTAGTAGACGCACTTGGTGCGCGACTGCTTACTAGGTTTAGGTTTCTATGTACCAACTGAAGTCACGATCCTTGATCGAACTAATCGATTATGATTTATAGTTTATAATTATTCATTGATCTTGATTACCCATCGTAATGGATACGAAATAAGCGAAATTCCAACAACTTACTTCCTGTTATTCTTCTATATTATGTATGTATGTATGTATGTATGTATGTATGTATGTATGTGTGTATATATATATATATATATATATATATATATGTGTGTGTGTGTGTGTGTGTGTGTGATTTCTCCATTAGATATTAGAAACATTTCTTCTTGAAAGGTATAGCTATATTGTTTATTTTTTAATTTTTTATTTTATCCTGTTTCAGTTTCAGTTTTGTGAATGAGGCTTTGTTCATCGGAACAAATAACTTACCACTATATTTAAAGTCCAAGTTGGCCGTGAGATACAGCGAACGTTCTTGAAATCTAAGGAAATAGCAGAAAGCAGTAGCTAAATAAATATCATTTTATTCTATACCATATATTACGTATTTTTTCTTCTCTTGTTCACTATAAACAACGTGTATTTGTGTATGTGTGTGTGTGTGTTTGAATGTGTGTAGGTGAGTGAGTGTGCGTATATGTATGTAATATCGAGCAAAATATCGACCGCTAGATGAAAGAGTTTCTTCTGTACAAACGATATTTCATGTAAATGGTGTATGGATTTCAATGGCGGCATATATATATATATGTTCATTAAAACTTTACACTTTGATATTTACACTTCGTTTAAAGAAGAAAATTGAAAGAGTAATTTCTTACTAATGGTTATCCAAGAACATTCTCGTATGAAGGCTTAGAATTTATTGTAACAACCCCAATACATGTCTGCTATTTATTTTATCGTGCTCCGAGTTGATATCATTCATAGATTACCCTAGAAAAATATTTAACTAGGAATAAAGTGGTGATTAAGTTAGAAACTAGCATAATTACCGTATTTGATGGCATATATGACGCAATATCTTCACTCCTAAATGTTAAAAAAAAAAAGCAAAAAGAAAATATAATAATACATGAGTCCTACATGCAAAGTTGGGCCTCCCATAAGCTTAAGTGAAATAAAGATTTATTTTCCTGAATAAGCGACGCTGAAATGGAGGGGCGTCTTAAATGCCAGGTCGTCTTGGTTATTAAGTGCGAATCAGATACGTTCCGATACTAATGTGCCTCTTCAGGTGAGCACAACCTCTAATGTATCTATTCAATCAGTAATAAGAGAATCGATATGTCGGTGTAATAAGAGAATCTCGATATATCTTACGCGTTATCGTTTATGCTACATAAGCACTACCACCTTAATATAATTTCTTGTAATTAACACTCGGATGAATAGATTATGAAGAAAGGTCATTATTCGAATTACATATCTTTGTATTTATGGATACACTGGAAGGATGAAAGATGAATGGTAAAGTAAAATGGCGGAATTCTTACAAGAAACGTAAAGGTACGTAACTAAAACGGCAAAGAATGACGTCCGTTGTTGTTCAATCCTTCGCATCCATCACTCTTTTCCCAGTTTTTATCGAGCCATTAAATTGCAGGATCCATAGCGCTAAGGATAAACAGCCGTCGTCTCGGAGCGAGAATATATGTCATGAATGTCCGTCAATAACGTTATTTATGTCCACGAGAAACTTATAAATAAGAATGTAACAAACTGGCTCTCCGTATAGCTTATGTCTTTATAACTAGTTAAAAAGCAGCCACCAATATCGATTTCCTACAAAGTTATACAAAACAAAATAAAAACAACAGAAAAAAGAAACTTATCAGGAAATAAGTAAAAAAAAAAAATTTTAAGAAGATAAATAATCCCATTTATTATTATTATCATCTGACAAAGCTAAGTAGAATGGAATTGAATTAGGAAGTCAATTCGTTAGTCTTAAAGATTAATCGACACAAAAAACCAAAGCCTATCTCGACCGAATTTGTGAAAAGCAAATAAAGAAAAAGGAAATATAAAACAACTATGAAATATGGAAGTGATTTGATGAAACAATTGTTTACACAGCTTCTGGTAGCCGAGCATTAGTCAAAAATGAATACACAGATAACATAGACCTGATATCGCTTGTGCATTGGAGTTGTATAGATTCTCAGTCGTCTTTTTTGATAAAGTCTTTTCATCAGAAAATGACTAGGAAATAATTTGGCCTTTATATATTTTCATCAGATAATGAGTAGTACACAATTTGGCCTCAATATATCAGTAGCAAGTCTACTTCAGAATTGCGAAGCATTGAAATTGAAATCTCACGCACGATGTATTTCCACAAACTTTTCTATACATAACAAAAACACCTTCGCACACAAATAGCATTTTAAATTAGCAATAAATTTGTAGAGAATATTGATTTTACAAAACAAATAATCAACCAGTCAAACTATTAAATTAGTCAGTAGAGTATTTCATATTACCAAAGAATTATAAATCCAGTCAGTTGAATTTCTTAAAAAAAAACAAACATATTCCACTAGATCTTTTGCCTTTTACATGGTGTTCGGGTTTAAATTTGACGACTTTTTTATGTCTCCTTTTTTCAAGAACAGCTTAACGGATTGGCGAACTGTCAATGGCGTTGGAGAGTATACAGATCAAAGTTGTAGCTAAGAAAAAGTTAGCTGACATGGAAGACAGGAAGCTATCTGAATATTGGAAAAGAGTTACCTGTATCATGATGATTCGCACCGGGTATCAAAATGCCGACATCATGACTGATGCTCAATGCTCTGTGAATATTAAAGACTTTAAGACGTGACACAGATAGCTGCAACAGAGACTACGAAGGTGAGGCCTGCAGGAACTGTGATGGCCTTTGGGTGTGTCCCCAGTGAGGGTGACTCCTTGTCTTCCCAGAACAAGGTCTTAGGCTCAATTCAGACAGTTATATGAAGCTGCAGGAGACCGTGGTTAAATCCTGGCGGGAGAGGGTTGCTACTGGAAGGCCACATATATGGTAGCAAGATTCGGCTCCTTGCATACCTCCGGAAAGGGTCAGAAGTGGTCGTTAGAGAATTTCTATGACTTCGATTGCTGCAATTTCTGGCCATCCTAATTCCCCCGATTGTAATCCTATGGATTACTGAGTGTCGCGCGGTGGAGACACTAACTGTTCTGCTTGCAACACCAAGGCCGAACTGGTGGCCAAGATCTAAGAGGCATTTGAAAATCTTCCAGGGAAAGAGTAAGGAGCACATGCACCAGGTTCCGATGCTGCGCTCAGGCCGTCGTTGAAGTTGAGGACGACTATTTTGAATAAACGGTCTCCCTGCCAAAATCTAGTTGATATTATTTGACTTTTTATAATACTTTTATTTTGGGATGGGATAATGTATTTATTTTACCTTTTATGCTGTCAAATTTAGCCAGAACACCCTATAATTGTTTCAGGCAATAGACTGCGGCCATGCTGGGGTATCTACTTGAAAGATTTAGTCGATTCCAGTACTTATTTTTCAAGACTGGTACTTATTCTATCAAACTCTTTTGCCGAACCGCTAACACACATGCGGAGCGGGGGTCGACAATAATCATAATCTCAGTGATGCAGGTGTCGCATATCAAAATTAACTAAATGAACTGAAAGAAAAGATTGGAGTTGTGGTCATCACGAGAGCTGGATTAGTAAAGTCGTTGCAACATCGGATGGGATGTCCAAGGGAATTTCTCCGGCTGTTTACATTTTGGGTTCAAATAGCACCGAGGCCAATTTTACCTTCCATCCCTCTGCGGTCGTTAAAATAACGTTCCAGCCGAGTACTAGATTAGATGGCATCAACTGAATTACTCTGCTCAAAATTACTAGACTTGTTCCTAAATTAGAACTAAGTTTTCACAGGATTTACTCATTCGGCCATACGAAGCTGTACTAACTAACATTGTAGTCATTAGAAGTCGACCACAGTTGCATAATATCTTGTCAAAACAAAGTTCTACACAATCGTTGGGTTAAAAAAAACTCTTCAGTAGTCATTAGTTTCTGGTCCTCTTAAAAGCTCAGTTGTACTGAGTTACCGGTGCTACACTCTGTGCAAATTATTCAAGCGAGACACTGGATTGTCTAGTTTGCTTAAAATCTGAGGGCGTCTCACAAACTCTGAGCAACTTAGCTGATATATCTTAATCAGACTAAAAAGATAAAATAAATAAAAGTGAAAAACTTAGAAACAAATAGAACATATGAGGTCCCTCCCAGAGTAGGGGTGGACGAAGAACAGGTGTGAGGTGGAGTGGAGAGGATGAGAGGTTCATGCGGTGGTAGTTTCATGACTTGTCATGTAATTAGATGTGTAATTAGATTTTAGAAGATATCAAATTATTAGATGTTGCACATGTCCATGAACTATAGATCTCTTGTTCGGGAGTGAGTTGTAATTTTTAAATTTCCTTTTTCAGTTGATATAAACAGTATGATGGTTGTAGAGAAAAATTGGAAGAAAAAAGAATGGAGAAGAGACAGACACTGTCTATGCAGTTCAGGGAGCCGAATATCTTAGTCTAGCAGACTGAATGTAATCTACATCTGATGTGCTAATTCTCACACTCACAAGCAACATAAATTACATTAAAAACCGAACATAGAGACAATACAACTAATTTGCAAAGATTCACTTACAAATGCGCTAAAACTGATTTTGTATTTTTTTTTATTAACACACAACAACTGGAGTACAATATATCAGGCACGAACGCTGAAGTTTGGGGAAGTTGTGTTGCTCATGCCTTTTCCAACTGTATTGGTGATGCAAATAAAGAGGCCCATGTGTGACTGTGTGGTAAGAAGTCTACTTCTCAACCACATGGTTCTAGGTTCAATCTCACTGTTTGGGACCTTGGGTAAATGTCTCCTACTATAGCCTCGGGCCGACGAAAGCCTTGTGAGTAGATTTGGCAGACAGGAATTGAAAGAAGCCTGTCGTGTGTGTGTGCGTGCGTGCGTGCGTGCGTGCGTGTCTACCATCGCTTGACAATAAGTATTGACTTCTTTATGTCCCCGCAACTTAGCAGTTCGGTAAAAGTATCCTACAGAATGAGTACCAGACTTTAAAAAAATGCACTAGGGTAGTTTCGTTCGTCTAATAACTCTTGCAGGCGGTGCCCCAGTATGACCGCAGTCTAATGGCTGAAATAATTAAAAAATAAAAAGTTAAATAGTAACAGCAAAAAATGCTTTCAAATTTTGGTACAAGGCCAGCAATTTGGGGAAGGCAGAAGTAAGTCGATTACATCAATTCCAATATCTAACTGGTACTTATTTTATCGACCCGATAGAATGAAAGGTAAAGTCGACTTCGGCGGAATTTGAACTCACCGCCTTCATATTCTTTTCTACTCTAGGCACAAGGCTCCGAATTTTTGGGAAGGGAGCCAGTCAATTAGATCGACCCCAGTACGCAACTGGTACTTAATTTATCGACCCCGAAAGGATGAAAAGCAAAATCAACCTCGGCGGAATTTGAACTCACAGCGTAAAGACGGACGAAATACCGCCAAACATTTTGTCCGGCGTGCTAACGATTCCGCCATTTCGCCGCCTTCACAGTCATGCTAACGAATGGAAAACAATTCAACGACTCAAGTTCGGCTATGCTCGGCTATGCTCGGTTAAGCTCGACTAAATTCGGCCATGCTCGGATAGATTCGGTAAGCTAGGAAGATATATTTTCTAACTCTCTACGGTGCTTGTCACAAAAAATAAATAAATAAATAAATAAACGAGAAAGAAAAAAAAAAAAAACAGCACAAGAACGAAAAAAAAAAGAAATAAACAAAGATAAAAATATACATATATATATATATATAAAAAGGATCGGGAAGAAATAAATGAAGAATAAATAAAAGAAAAGAGCAAGCCATTCTGGGTGGTTCTTCTAAAGTGCACAGCCAATATATTTATATTGTCGCTGTTTTTTTTTATCTTTTTTTGTTTCGCGTTACATACATAGTAAACAAATATTCTTTTACAGTTTTTTTTCTCTCTCTCTTCAGTGTAACATTCCGCCGAGGCCATTTAATCCGTCGTTGAGTGTACGGGTGCGTTTCTTGAAAGCTATCAACTCTCACTGGAGGCTGTACACGTGTGTTGCATGTGATACCAATCACACTAGACAGTTCCCTGGTGGTAGCAAGCAGTTGATTAGTTGATTTCTCGACACTTTCTTTTCGGTTCATTATCCAGGTTCAATTAGAAATATTTATTAATGGTTTACATATGCTTAATCTATCTATCTATCTATCTATCTATCTATCTATCTATCTATCTATCTATCTATCTATCTATCTATCTACCTACCTACCTATCTATCTACCTACCTACCTACCTACCTACCTACCTACCTACCTACCTATCTATCTATCTATCTTCCTATCTATCTATCTATCTATCTATCTATCTAAATGGGTAAATGTGGCAAGAATGGTAAGAATGAAAGACGACACCATTTTAAGCATAGACTTGTAACAAAAAGAGACAAAAAGAGAGAAGGTACTTACTTTCATGTACCTTTAAAAAAAAAGCCTGAGGTGACCGTGGTCTTTTCCGTAGGCTTTTCTCTCCACGGATAAACCTAATCTGTTCCCCGTTTTTTTACATCGACTGTGAGACACGATCCCTATTGATCGCCCCCCCCCACGTTTTTTTTTTTTTTTTTTTTTCTTCCCGCGATCCCTTTTGATCCAAATCATCCCCCCCGCCAAAAAGCTCTACTTTGTAATTTGTCCATTTTCTGTATTTAGCCCTGTGTGGCTATAATAAAAAGATATCTATCTATCTATCTATCTATCTATCTATCTATCTATCTATCTATCTATCTATCTTCCTAAATAAAACAAAAAGGCAAAAGAGAGTCACTTACTGTTATAGTTTCTTCAATGAGAATATTGACCAAGGTTACCGTGGTCTTTTCCGTAGGCTTTTCTTTCCACGGCTAAACCTAAACTGTCCTCCCCTCTTTTTACACGAGAACATTACTGTGTGATACACGATCCCTATTGATCGCTCTTTTTTTTTTTCTCTCGATCCCTTTTGATCGAACTCCCCCCTTTTTCCCTTCCTACGATCCCTTTTGATCGATACCCCCTCTTTTTTTTCCTTCCCCCTCCCAAAAAGAAAAGCTCTACATTGTATTTGTCCCATCTTCGTTGAGCCCTGTGTGGCTAATAAAAGAAATGTATCTATCTTCCTATCTATCTATCTATCTATCTATCTATCTATCTATCTATCTATCTATCTATCTAGCTATCTATCTATCTATCTACTTACCTACCTACCTACCTATCCATATATCTATCTATCTATCTATCTATCTATCTATCTATCTATCTATCTATCTATCAGTTTCTCTCTGTACACGCGCGCACGCACACATATGCCCACATACACATAAATCGTAGTTGGTAAGTTTAAGAAGAAATATATTTAGTCGCGCTTTGAAAGTATAACCTCTGGATATGTCATAGGATTTTCGGTCGACAGAAGCGAGGCTGGAACCGACTGATTGTAAATGATTTCCTACTTCATTTTTTATATTTTTTCTTCATCATTCTGTTGTCTACCGTATTCGTTCGATAATTTCTGTAGCAGTCATAGGCAAACTACGGCCCATGGGATTTTCGGAAAAGCACGTCTAGCAAAAATTCTTATAATCTCATACGACGCGCTTCTGGAAAAAGGGTGCCGAAGCCTGTTCTATAGTTTTGACTGCCACCAATAATTGAGTAACAATAAAGCAGAGAGCTGGTAAAATCGTTTGCACGCCGGACAAAATGTTTAGCGGCATTTCATCCGTCTACGTTCTGAAAAAATTCCGCCGAGGTCAACTTTATCTTTCGTACTTACGGAATCGATGAAATATGTGCCAGTTGAGCACTGGGGTCTGCTGGTCATGTGCCAAAATTTGAAACCAATAACTAAAGTAGCAACGCAGCATGTTAATAAATAATTTGTATAATTAAGCCTCGCTGAGAAGACAGAAACTTCGAGTAATCCACAGAAGCCATAGAGTCTCTACTGAGAGACAAATAGACAACACTAGCTGGTTCGATTCTCGTTTCTTAGCTGCCAGTGTATATCGCTGAAAGTTACACACAGATATACACATCAGTGATAAAAACCGATAGAAGCAATGCATTGGAACGAACATACCACATGATATTTATTCCGACCGAGTTACGTAGATACTTTCTTGTCATTCTCCCCACTGGAAATGCAGTGGAGCAGTGACTGGTCTATGATCAATGAAGATATCGATGACAAAAATACATGGTATAAAAAAAAATGAATAAAACGCTGAGCCATAATGATTAATGTTATACTTCTCAGCGTATATATTTTAACAAAGTAAAAAGCGTACTTCTGATTCTTGTTTAACCCCAGGTAAACATTGACCGATCAAACATATAACCAAAAGTGATCCACCCATTTTAAGGAGATTTAGAACTACATTATGCGATGTGTCCTTCTTTTAAAATACAACGGTTTCATTTGTGGAAGAGTTGGCAGTTATTTCTAGCAGTTGGAACGATCATGTGATGGCACGTCCACTGACTTAACGTGAGGTTTTATGAAGGAGAATAGCTTATGATGACCGACCTGGATTAGAACATTGTTATCTTCGTAGACACCGGGTAACGACTCGTTAACTGTCATCACCTGTATTAGCACTTTTATAGTTATACACGTGGAAATAAAAAAAACACATAAATGTGTTTGTCAATTCGTGTGGAATTTTAGTGAAATGAAAACACATTTTAAACCAATAACCCAGTGCATTCTAGCAAACTGCTTTGCAATATATACTCTACCCAAGTTTCACAGGTACTCCCTTGTTACTCTCCCCATCGGAAATATAACGTGTCTTTGACTCGTTGGAAACCTATAACCAAGGAAGCTGTTAAGTTTCGAATTCTAGCAAATTGTGCATCTGGTAGGAAAAAACTGTCGGAAAATTCAACGCGTGTTGGTTGGCCTAAAGATGCAAATAAAAACAATGGTTCGAGATAAAGGATATGTATTAGAGTGATATCAATACTGAAGCACCATCTAGGAAATATGATATTGTGTCTGATTGTGTCCGATAACATTGGTCAACAAGTATTTTTCATTAAGCATGTATTAAGGTGTACTTAGTGTAGTTGTTAATGCTGATTTCAAATATACAATTAGTTTTTTGACATTATGTACAGTTTTCAAGTTGAGAAAGTTTTTTGGTTTTAGCTCATGCATTATATAGAAATTCCAATTTATGACGTATGCATGTATTTCATTTACAAGATGGAAACATATCTTTAAAATAAACTACATTATTCATTGCTGAATAGTTCAGCTGCAATATTTCATCATCTTAAATTAACCATTCAAGTTTTGTCTGATGAAATAGGTATTTTGTCTAATGAAATAGGTATGCTCAAATGGCTTACGTGACTGGTTCAATAAGAAGTCTTTTTGCCATTCTAATGATATGGAGAGAGCTGAAAGACCATTTTAATGACTTATTCAAATTGTCCGGTCACAAGTGGTTCTTAGCTGCAATATTTTAAATAAACGTTTTCTTGTTATATACTTTACCAGATGTAATAAGTTGTCCTGAACTTTTCCAAGTGTAATAACTTGTCCTGTAATTTTCCAACCTTACGAATATTATTTCTCTTGCTCACATTGTCTTCGTAATCCATGTGTTTTTCCAGGCAATGCTATTATGCTAATTAATGATGTCTCAAATGTGTCAATTAGCGGTGTCGTTGATAATTTTCCCTTACCTCAATGACGCCGGTGACATATACTAAAAATCCCCTTTTAAAACTATATTCATAAAAAAGTATAGAACTGTATTATCACCCTCAAATTTGAGAAACAAACACTCATAACTTTTTCTTTTAAAACTTCATTGTATGAGATTGATATCATGAAATTCATCGAATTGAGCTCTATCATATAAGCGTAATTAAAATATGATTTGCTTTTAAAGTAAAAAAAGTTAATTATACCTAAATCCAATTTTTGCCTTACTTATATTTTTTGCATATTTTACCTCACAACTTTTTTAATACAAATTTTTGTTACATGGAAACAAACGTAAGAAATTCTTCACGCTTTCTTCTATCACTGAAGTTAAGATAAATATGTTTTGATTTTAAAATTTATTTTGATCTATACTTGATTGGTGGCGTTACTTACTCTTCTATAACGTTGCTACAAATGTTGATGTAAACTTTTTTGTACTGGATCAAATCTAAATTTTTTAATGCCAAAATGTAGCTAGGGACCAGTCCTCTTCAAAAATGTTAACAGTCTTCCAATTTGGTTAAGAACTAAGTTAGCAACAAGCTCTGAAAGATGCTGCGTGTGAGTAAATTGCGGCCTTAAGAATATTATTCAATTACTACTTTCGTTGAATGATATATAAATATATATCACAGACAAGTGAACAAACCAGTGGACTTCTTACATGTTTAGGCGACAGAAAGCGTGATTCTTGTTTTCTGACAAGGGACAGTTGTGGACATGCTGAGGTCTATTTCATCGCTTCCAGCTCAATAAAATAAAATATCGATCAGTGTTAACTAACCTCCTCGCCTCAAAATTGATGGCCTTGTGCTAAAATTTGAAACCATTAAAGACTTTCATGATATTGAGATAAACAAAGGATTAAGATTTGTAAAAAAATCAAGATTTAGATGCACATAGTTTTCCTAGTGATGGTAGCTATTACAAGGAAAATAATTTCTTCATAATATGAGGCGGGATTAGAAATATGAATTAGAACTTAATAAATTACGAGGAGAAAGATGCACAGAATTCCCATATTTAGGATTTAGAATTCACAAGCTTTGAAGGGTTGGAATCTAAGTAGCAGAGAAGACAACTAAGCCAGAAAATGGAGAATTATAACAGAAAAGCCTTGAGTTTGCAGCAAATATATGCGCCACTGGCACTCCGACGAGGGTTCCGGTTGATCCGATCAACAGAACAGCCTGCTTGTGAAATTAACGTGCAAGTGGCTGAGCACTCTACATATACGTATACCCTTGACTCGAGCAACGTGAATTAAAGTGTCTTGTTCAAGGACACAACGCGTTGCCGGGAATTGAACTCACAATCTTTCGATAGTGAGCCGAATGCCCTAACCACTAAGCCACGCGCCTTCACTATATTTGCATCCCCTTTCTGCTATTAACATTTCCAAAAAGTGTAGCTTCACAAGTGAAAACAAATCAACTGTATGGTAGTCTAAGAATTATAATATTGGCTGTGGGACTCCCATACGTTGAGGTCGATGAGAGAATCCTTAATAAGTATTGGTTTCTTATATTGGCACAAAATCTTAAATTTGAGAGAAACGAACAATTGCTTATGCTGCTCAGACTGCTTAACTTGCATTTAATTTTATCGACCCCGGAAGGTAAAGTTGAAACAGTTTTAGTTTGAATTCAGAACGTTAAAACAATCTGAACAAATATCGCAAGGCGCTAGCGCTTCAACCAATTCATTGCTCTAATAATAAAACAAATAGAATGCATAATTCTTCGTCTTTCTGTATTCTCCTTCCTCTGATTACTAGACCCTCTCCTATTAACTCATCTCTTGTACTCTCACACACTCATGTGCACTCATATTTTTGTATGAGTGTGTGCATCTGTATGATAAATTTAGCGTGACACAGTGTGACAAGGCTGACCCTTTGAATTACAGGCACAACAGAAACAGGAAGTAAGTGTGAGAGAAAGTTGTGGTGAAAGAGTACAGCAGGGTTCGCAACCATCCCCTGCTGGAGACTCGTGGAGCTTTAGGTGTTTTCGCTCAATAAACACTCACAACGCACGGTCTGGGAATCGAAACCGCGATCCTATGACCGCGAGTCCGCTGCCCTAACCACTGGGCCATTGCGCCTCCACACGCGTATATTCATAAAAAGATATTAAACGAAGGCGTTTCTCTTTCACTTTTTACATATTTTTTACACATATTTTCAACTCATAATTTTGTCATGTGGTGTATACTGAATCTTTAGAATCTTTACACCTTGTATACTTTATATATATATATATACATACATACATACATACATACATACATACATACATATATATATATATATATATATATATATATATATATATATATATATATATATATATATATATATATATATATATATATATATATATACATATATATAAATATATATATATATATATGCATATATATATATATATATTTATATATATATATGTATATATATATATATATATATATATATATATATATGCATATATATATATATATATTTATATATATATATATATATATGCATATATATATATATATATATTTATATATATATATGCATATATATATATATATATATATATATATATATATATATATATATATACATATATATATATAAATATATATATATATATATGCATATATAGAGATTCAGGTGAATATGGTACTTAAGTTGAGGCACCAGAATTTAGTACGGTATTATCCATACAATTTCAAAGTAAGATGATTAAAATCAAAATAAACAACAAGGATATCCTATGGATACGTAAGGACATCCCAGAAGGATTCGACGTTCCTATGGGAAGTTCCGATTCAGCTCAAATAGCAGACTTATTATGCACATACATTCTATACGAATTAGAAGACCAATTCCCAAATGTTAAGGGTGGTCTATACAGAGACGATTGTCTATTATACTTAGAGAACACCACAAATAAAAAAATACAAAAAATTAAAAATAAATTAGCTAGGTTTTTTAGCAGAATGGGCTTTGGTATAGTATTTGAAGATGAAACATCTATAGCTAACTTCTTGGACGTCACTTTAGATCTACACACTAAAACATTCTTCCCGTATCACAAACCCTCCACTAACCTAAAATATATCAGCAAATCCAGCAATCATCCAAATTCAGTAACGAGAAATTTGGTCAAAAATATTTCACTTGGAATATCCAATCTTTCTACGAATGAATGCATCTTCAATAAGGAGGCTGAATTTTACAATTTAGCTTTATTAAAAGCCGGTTACAGAGAAAAGGTTAATTATATAGATTCTAATTATGAAACCGATATGAGTAGTAATAATAATAATATTCTTAATAGCAATAGTAATAATGATACAGCTTTTAATTTAAATAATAACAATAAATACGAAGATAACCTCAATCATAAATTACCTAACGATAGAAACAAGCTTAACATTCTTTCACGAAATAAGGGAAATAACAGTCAAATAAAACCTTGTTTCAACGATAATAATAAACTAAGACTATTTATAAACAATACCGGAAAACATTCTAAACCAGAACCTAATAAATATGTCTGGGTAATTCTTCCTTTCAGTAAAAGCGTAAAATCAAACTTGGTATCCCAGTTCCAAAACGCTATAAATAAGAACTTTCCTAAACATTCTCACTACTCCCAAGTCATAAACACACACAAGATTAGATTCGGTTTCTCTAACATGAAGAACATCTCACAGATAATATCTGCACACAATATGAGGCTTTTGCATCCAATAGAGAGTTCAAACAGTAATAACATTGAACCAAACATTATTAACCCTTACCAAATTAACAATAATAACACTAATAATAATAATATGGGGAACAATAATAATAACACGACACATAATAGTAATAGTCACAACAACAAAATCATTATTTCAGAAGTCAATAGCAAAAGAATTAGTTTTTTAAGTGAAAATGCGAAACTCAGAAACACTATCTACCAATGCCAAGTTAGTTCTCCCAAAAATATTCACTTTTATGTAGGTTCTTCCTCTACACCATTATCCACTAGAATTTCTAACCATTTTTCATCCTTTAGAGATAGAAACAAACGCAATTCCACGAGCCTTAGCAAACTAATTTGAGATCTTAAAGATAATAACATTAAATTTAAACTAGACTGGCTTATTCTTTCTATTTCTAAGCCATATGAAAAGGGTGGAAAATTCTGCAATATTTGTGTTACAGAACTCCTCTTCATTTTATTTTCAAAGAATAACCTGGTAAATACTTTCATAGAACACTCTTACAGATGTAAACACTGGCAAAAACATACATTTTCTGCATTCAAATAACAATAAATTTTTTTAAACGCTATCATATTTACCCGTAATAAGTAATTTCTTCAAATAGTTCTAATAAAACATACTATTATTCCCTCAAACGTTAGAAGATTAAAATTATTTACGATTCAAATTATTTATCTAAACTTTCGTAATTTATTAACCTAAATTAGAGCATATTTTAAATATTGATAAACTCTTGTAACAACCAAAACATACAAAATTTATGTACGTTTGAATATACCGGTATGGGATTTTTTTTTTTTAAATAAAAATTTTTTTTTTTTATATATACGCGTGTATCTGTGAGAGAAAATGTGTATATGTGTGTGTCTGTGTATACATATTCAGGGTTTTGTATAAACTAGAGGTGTTTCTATATACTTCCTTGTGTAAATATACGCATTATCATTTATATTTTTACTTTTACCCTTATGTTTACTCTTATTCATATTATTTAAGAAAAAATATATCAATATGCATTTACGCATGATTTTTTGGATGTATGTACATTTTCGTGTAAAGATGTATTTATTTACACATAGGTTTATTTAAATATTCATATATGAGTGTACTTGTGAATAAGTATGGGAGCATATTTGTGTAGATGTATTTTTTATATATAAAAAAATACATGTCCATATTTAGATGTGTGTGTGTGTGTGTAAATATACATGTGTGTATATGATTGTGTATACAAGTTTATGTGAGTGTGTATGTCCACATGTGTATGTATATGTATGTATGTATATGTATATATATATGTGTGTGTCTGTGTATGTGTGTATATATATATATATATATATATATATATATATATTTATATGTATGTATATATATATATGTTTGTATGTGTATATATGCATATTTATATATATATATATATATATATATATATATATATATATATATATATATATATATATATATATATATATATAGATAGATAGATAGATATATGTGTGTATGTGAGTGTATCTGTGTGTATGTATACTTGTGTGGGTGTGTGTACGTATGTTTGTAGGTATATATGTGTGTATATGTGTACATATCTATGTATATGTATGTATATGTAATTGTGTATGTATTTGTATAAATCCATATGTATGCGTGTATGTGTGTTTGTGTATATATATGTGTGTGTGTATGTGTGTATGTGTATATGTGTGTATGTGTATATGTGTGTATATGTATATACATATATACATATATACACATATATATATATGTATATATATGTATGTATGTATATATGAGAACACTCGAATTCTTTTTCTTTTATATATATGTATTTGTATGTATGTATGTATGTATGTATGTATGTATGTGCATGTGTGTGTTTACGTATGTGTTTGTATACATGTATGTATATGTATATGCGTATCTGTTTATTTGGTTATAGGCGTAGATGTATATGTATGTATATGTGTATGTGTCTATTTTTATTTATACATGTGTATATATATATATATATATATATATATATATATATATATATATATATATATATATGTATGTATGTATATGCGTGTGTATGGGGACAAGCACACATATGTGTATATTTGTATATACGTGGGTACGTATGTGCATGTGTGTAGTAGATGTGGACGTATGCGTGTATATGTGTGTGTGTGTATGTATGTATGTGTGTGTATGTGTGTATGTGTATGTGTATATATATATATATATATATATATATATATATATATATATATATATCCACATACATATGTGTATATATGTGTGTATATCTATGTATGTATGTGTATATGTGTATATGTATTTATGTATGCATGTATGTTCTCAAACATTCATAGGTATGTGTTGTCCAACCTACTATCCGGCAGCGTCCAATTCTTTAACGGTTATTTTCAAATGAATCACGTCATAACCTTATCCATCTATTGTTTTCATACTCGGTCATAATGTCTTACGTTTAAGATGATTCCCATGCTTTCCCTGATAAGAAGGTTACAATTTTAATATCACAGAACCCTATGGATCACATAGGTTGTAATCCTTTGAAACATATGTAGGAATAAAATATGCAATTATAACATGCGCTTTCTCCATTCCTTAAATTTTTAAATATACTCAAATACCCAAAATTTCAAGGAGTTCCTGCCTTAAAAACAGGAATAACACCAAAGTTATTTTGTGTTCTTTGCTACATTGGTTTCTATTAACCTATTTATTCTATCCGAAGAATTATTATTCCTTAAGATAGAAGAAATACATATAATTATATATATATATATATATATATATATATATATATATATATATATATATATATATATATATATATATATATATATATATAAATATATATATATATATACATACATTATATGTATATATGTCTATGTGTGTGTGAGAGAGAGAGAGAGAGTGTGTATGCATGTGTGTGACTTGGCTCTTATTTCTAGCAGGTAGATGCTCATTAAGCATCATTACGATATTTCATAGCTCGATAAAGCTATCATAACTGCGTTCCACCAATGCTACTACTGGTGATATCATCAAATTTTGAATTTATCCACAGATGATATGAACAGTGGTGACATCTAACTTCAAATCTCAGTGTTTGAATATTTCATTTAAATATATATATATATATATATATATATATATATATATATATATATATATATATATATATATATATATATATATATATATATATATATATATATATATATATATATATATATATATATATATATATATATATATATATATATATGTGTGTGTGTATCTACAGCACCATAAGTTGTATTAAAAATGGGTTCAATATTGCAACAGAGTTAATAAAGAAACTCATAAACATGTAGACGGCCTGACATATATTACCTGTTTTTCGTCCATACATATATCATATAAAGAGTTTATCTATATTTATTTGAGGCCGCATTTCAGCTGCTTCGAACGAAGCAGCTGGTCAAACATGGTATTTTACAAGGTCTTTCGCACGTTTTGAGAGTAATTCTGTCAGCGTCGTACTCAATACATATATCAAATAAAGTGTTCATTTTATTTATTCATATAGGTGCAGTCATGGCTGTGTGCTTAAGAAGCTTGTGTGATAACCAGTTGCGTTCCAATTCAGTTTCACTGCGAGGTAACTTGGGTAAGTGCCACTTACTGTAGCCGAATCATGCTTTGTGAATGAATTTGGTAAACTGTGTGAGAGTGTATTTATGTTTGTCAGTCCCACTGCTTAACAATCAATGTTGGTGCGTTTCCGCCCCTGTAATCTAGAGTTTCTGCGAAAAGAAACTGATAGCATAAATACCAGAGTTTAAAGAAGAATAAGTACTGAGGTCTATATGTTGAACTAAAGGCCTCCAGGACAAGTGCTCCAATATGGCGGCAGTTCATTGACTGAAACAAGTAAAAGATAAAAGATGAAAGATACAAGAGACCGCATTTCAGCTACTTCGAAAGAAGTGGCTGTAATTTATTATTTTTGTTCTGTAAAGGAGTTTTGTAAATTTTCAGAGCGAGAAACAATACGAGAAATACAGAACTACACACAATCACAAGATGCAAAACAAAAACCACCGAAAATTTATAGAGATTTTATTTTATGCAGAAATATTAGAATGATTTATTCTGAGATTTAGTGAGAGGAATCAAGGGTAAAAAATAATAATAAAAGCAGTAAGAATTTATCGGTCAGTCATAGAGTTTAAATTTATCTCCCCACGTAGCTCGCACTCATCTCTCAGAAAAAAAAATTCAGTATTTTATCATATCAAAATCGAATCGGGATGACTCAGTATGTCAGGCTGACACAAGCTAAAATAAGCAATATCAATTATGTATATTGACAGGAAACAAAGATGATATGCTGTAGAGATAAGGGTGCTGTGAATGGTTACACGTTTCTCATACATCACAGTATTTAATAGGCAAATTTAAAACTAGAGATGTTACATTAAATAAGACAATGAAAGGTTATAAAATAGATGATTATAAAGCAGATTATAATATAGATGCATGGTTAGTATTTTGTATGATGATGATTGGTATTTTTATTGTTACAAACTAGCGGTACAAGGCATAAAGTTGTATAGCTAGAACCAGTTGTGGCCCCGGGAAAAAAAAATTATAGTATTATCAGAACCATTAACGTTATCAATATAATTAATGGAAACAGCATCCATTATGCAAGAATAACTAGAATGACTAAGGTAGTTACATGCGATGATAATATTTTAAGATGATAGAGTGAAATACGTTAACAGTATAAATGGGATAATCATAGTATTGTAATAGGCGATATATAAATATAAAATGAGACCATAATACAAATAAGAGTATGGGCTGGTAGTATAAGGTGATAATGTGATAATATAGATAATATGATATAAAAACAAAATTAGAAAAAAATACTCTAGTTAAGGATATAATTATGCTAGAGTGTTCATATCTATACACAGACAAGAATATGAAATACACACACATATGTGCACATATACATATATACATACATATATACAAACACTTTTTTTAGACTCTTGTCGATACTCTCAACGTTTCGCTAAAACGATATTAATCAAAACCGCTATGCTGGGTTATACAATACGGCCTGGCTGTCTGATTTACCAAGAGTTCATGAAGCTTAGATTAAATAAACAAAACCAACAAAACGAAACAAAAAAAAAACATTTGAATAAATATAAATATATTCTACATCCTGTATTGAGTATCTTTTTAATTGTTCATCATAAAACAACGTTCGTATGTGTATGCATGTATGCAAATGCGTGCATATACATATACATACACACACACACACACACACACACACACACACACACACACACACACACACACACACACACACACACATATATACATACATATATATACATATAAAATATTTACAGAACGTTAATTATATGGCCGGTCATAGAGTGACCAATGGTTTCGCATCCATAAAGCATTTAACCTTGTAGACAACTCCAATGGCCGCGGACATTAAATACATTACTGCTCTAGCTTTTAGAGTGTGTTTCTTTTTCGTATATATGAGCCACTGATTATATATATATATATATATATATATATTGGTAGGCATGAATACGTATATATACACATATATAAACACGTACAAGCACAAATACACACGAACATATGTAAGGTAGGCCCCCTATGGCCCAATGGTTAAGTAGTTCACATTATAACCACGAGGTTACAGATTCGATGCCCCTGTGTGGAATATTGAGCAAACGTCATTTTCTTTAGCCAATACTCGAGCCTTACCATGTCAGTAAAATTGAACTGACAGAAACTGTAAAAAAATGCATATTTTAGATTGTATCCGTAATTAGTAACGTACAGTCTTGTCATATATTGTCGCTTTATTTCTGTCTGAGAATTGCATTAGATTATACGTGCCTGTAGAATGCACACCTTAATTTAGAAGCAGATATAAGTCAGTTGAAGAACTGAATCGTCATCATTGTTCTATGTGCACCAGCTGTATGATAGGCACGTTCACAAACCCAAATCTAAAGGGTTCGTATAATCCACATTATGATCATCTGCGTTCATCGCTTATTAGTTTTA
>NC_142928.1:23840881-23863381 GCF_046866305.1 Octopus bimaculoides
TTTGACTGCAGCCATGCTGGAGCACCGCCTAAAGGGATTTTAGTTGGAGAAATCGACCCCAGGACTTAATCTTTGTAAGCTTAGTATAAATATTCTGTCGGTGTCATTCGCCGAACCGCTAGGTTACGGGGACATAAACATACCAGCTTCGGTTCTCAAGCGATGGCGTGGGGACAAACACAGACACACACACAAATATATACGACGGGCTTCTTTCAGTTTCCGTCTACCAATCCACTCACAAGGCTTTGATCGACCCGAGGCTATAGAAGAAGATACTTGTCTAAGGTGCCACGCAGTGGGAATGAACCCGGGACCATGTGGTTGGGAAGCAAGCTTCTTACCACACAGCCACGCCTGTACCTGGTTGTGCAAGAATGTGAAAAGTTTTGCTGTTATTTAAGGAAAGTGATTGACTTTTTCCTTTTTATCTTGTTTCAGCCATTGGACTGCGGCCATGCTGGGACACCGCATTAACGAGTTCTTAGTCGAACAAAGTAATCCACTCACTTAGTTTTTTAAAGTATTGTTCTTATTACGTCGGTCTTTTTTCCCAAACGGCTAAGTTGAGGTGAGTATACAAAACAACACCGGCTGTCATACGGTGGCGGGTGGTGATAAACACAGACACAAACACACACATACACACATACACACGAACATATATATGACGGACTTCCATACAGTTTCCGTCTGCCATATTCCCCCATAAGTCAATAGTCAGCTTGGGGTTACAGTAGAAAAAATAATTGTTCAAGGTGCAGCATAGTGGGACTGAAACCAAAATCACGTGGTTGCAAAGCAAGCTTTTAATCACACAGCTATGACTGCGCCTGATTGATAGCAGATTTAGTGTAACTCAGACTCGTTCTTGAAGCGCCTACGATGAAAAAAATGAGAAGAGGAAACCAAGACTAAGAGTATGCTACTGACTGATGTCTGACCTAGAGCTGAAACGTTATTGAGTGTTAACATCTTAAAATACGATTAGGGAAAAAGCCTGTATTAGCTTGTGCCAAACGTACAGAACCAGGTACTATCTGAGGGGTGGTTTTTATTGTTGCTAATGTTGCTATACAGACCTATGATCAAAAGTGCATAGGACGTCAATACTCTGTCCTTTTTACTAACAGTAAGCTGGGATTTAAAAGGGTGGTGGATGTTGTGTTTCTAACCAAATAGTCATGTGGAGGCTATCGCTTTGACTTGTAATCAATGGAACTGGAGTACCGTTCTGGGGCGCTTCTCACTAGTTTTTGGTCCTGTCTTCGTGGTTCCCACTCCGCAAAACTTTCACTCCATCTTCTCTGACAGTAGACTAGCACCAGCGGTTCACGTGTCTTCGTACATAGTTCCGGTTCAAATGAACTTTCCTAAAAGTAATATGCAATGCCTCTGTATACGTGTATGCGTGTGTGTCTATGTATGAGTCGTTTTGTATTTATAATTGTATGTATACGTGATTGTGTGCGTGTGTTTGTGTAAGAGTGTGTGCATCTGTGTGTGAGCATTATCTATAGATAATGTGAAAGACAGAAGCAAATGTGTGTGTGGAGGCGAAAGAAGTGGACGGGTTGTAAGGCGTTGATATATGGCAGGATAAGAAAGTTTAAAAGAATGATAAAGAAAATATATAATAAAATCAAATAAGTTGGTGATTGAACAAATAGATTGAAAAGTACAGACTAGGACAAAAGAGAGAATGGAGAATAGTAAGAATAGAAAGGAAATCTTAGGGGAGGGATACTCGTTGTATAGTAGAGAGAGAAAAAGAGAGAAAGCAGATTATAAAGAAGCAAAGAGAGAGAAAGAGAGAGTGAGAGAGTGAGTGAGAGAGAGACGTTTGAAATGATGTGAAAAGAAAGTAAGAAAAAAGCAAGAAATATAACAACACAACGTTTTGCTCTGATTGGTGTCGTTAAGAAAATGTAAAAATATTATGAGAGCTGGTGAGAGTCTGTGAGAGAATGAACGAAAGAGAAACAGGGGGAATGAGAGAGAGTGTAGGAGATCGAAAGTGAGATAGAGGTAGAGAGAAAGAGAGAGAGAAAAGGAGAGAAATAGAGACAGAATAGAGACGGAGAAAAGAGATAGGTAGATAGATAAATAGATTGGCAGATAGATAGATAGATAAATAGGTAGACAGATAAAGAGAAAGAGAGAATATATGAAACGGAATGCAGAAAAAGAGCGAGAGAGAAAGAGAGAATATATGAAACGGAATGCAGAAAAAGAGCGAGAGAGAAAGAGAGAGAAAGAGAGGTGGGTAGAAGAGACTGAAAAGCAAAATACAAAGAGAGAAGGAAAGGGAAGGAGAGAGTGTAAACGTGAAATAAAAAGAGAAGATACATGATGATAAGATTTTTACAAGCGATGTGAATTTACTATGTAATCAGTTGACTCGAATAGCCAAGCAAAATGGCAGATGAATTTGAGAAGAAAGCGGGAAAAGCTGAATATCTTAGATTGATGATATTTATAAATCATGGCACACTCGCTGTCTCTATCTCCCCCACTTTCTCTCTCTCAAATACATACATATATATATATATATATATATATATATATATATATATATATATATATATATGCATATATAAACACACACATATAGCTATATAGCTTTCTCCACACACAGTCACATATACATAGATGTACATACTCACACACATTTTATATAGTGTTGGCGTTCATCTCTTCATTGCAAACACCCACACACTTTCTCACATAATACGAAGGTCAATAAATCTATGGTTGGCACGGCTTTTATTTTCGTTTTTTCCCCCTTTACTTTCATATGCTTTCATTGTTTTCGTTTGTTGTTGTTGTTGTTGTTGTTGTTTTTCCATTTTTTGAAAAAAAATTTTTTCTTTATCTTTATCCTTTTCTTTCTTCTTTCTTTTTTCTCTTCCGTATCTATCTTCTCGCTCGTTTCTCTTCTTTCTCGTCAGTTCGAAAAAAACAAATCTAGCTCAACACCGCCACCACCACTACCACCACCACCACCACCACCAGCACCACCGCCAACTCCGGCATTACCTCTGCTGCTACCATCGTCAACATCAGCTCCATGGCGATGATGATGACGATGACAACGATGACAACGTCGACCAATCTCAACACCAACATCGCCTCTATCAGCACCTCCACCTCCACTCTCTTCACCCCCAACGATTTTCACCACCTTCGGACCGCCACCACCACCACCACCATCGCCGGCGCCGCCGCCGCCTCCACTGCCACCATCACTGCCACTACCTATCACCTCCCCACCATCACCTAATACCCCAACACCGCCTATTACCCGCCCCCCCCGCCCCCCACCACCACTACGCTACTAACAACAACAGCATCGACTTCCTTTTCATCACCAACTTTACAGTTTGTCACAACCTTTATCTCACCACCCTACCCCCACCAGAATCACCGCCGCCGCCACCACTACCACCACCTCATCCCATTATTTCTTTACAACCCACCATTTCCATTCCCCACTTCATTTCCATTATTCTTTGTTTTTTTTTTCTTTCATGTATGTTCTTTTTTTCTCCTTTTATCCACCCTCCCTCTTCTCTGTTAACTTCTTACTAAGATCTCTCTCTCTACTGAATCTTCACTAAACGTTTACAAAACCTTCCACCATTTTTCTATGCATTTGTATTTTGACAGCCTCTGCACTATCTTTGCACTTTCGGATATGTTTTTCTCACACTTTACTTATTTATCCATTTATATATTCATCTATTTATTTATTCACTTATTCGGGGTTTTTTTCGATCTGTGACCTAGACACTTCAAATTTCTCTGTCCACCATGCTGTAAAATAGGTACCACAGGTTATGAATAACTTATCACCCCCATTTATGGCGGAACTGCTTCGAATGTTATTCCTAGACCAGCACTTATTGAGCGGACCAAACATTCTAGGTATTCCAGTCGAGACCATCCCGTCGATCATGTAAAGACTCAGTCGTTGGGTTCGTTTCTTTTACTTACTTGTAGTTGTTTCAGTCATTCGACTACTGTATGGCTGCGGCAAAGACTTGAATGGTGTAGTCTAATAAATTACCCCAGCATTTATTTGTAAGTTTGGTATTTATTCTACCCGAACGATAAAGTTATAGGAATATAACGAAACCAACGCAGTTGTCACAAACATAACGGCACACACGATACAAACACACATACACGCACATGTGTGCATGTACACACACTTTTCCACCAGAAATACCTCCGAAAGACACTATAACTGTAGATCTCCAAACCGCTGTCCTCTAAATAATAACTGTCTAGAAAAAGAACTTGTATTCAAGGCCAAGATCATGGATCCCAACGGAATAACAAAGAGTAACATCGGAATGACGGGCGACTCTTTCAAGGAAAAGTACACACTAAACCTAGCGGCATTCAGGGACAAAAATAAAAGACATGCAACATCACTATCCAATATCATATGGATATTGAAAGAAGGAGGGTTAAGCCACCCTCAGAAAACATGGAACATCATTGTTAAAGTCAGAAAATATAGAGAACGGTGTTACCGCATGTGAGCGCTGTATCACTGAAAAGCTAAGTATCATACAGTCAACCACATATTACATCTTAAATGTTAGGAATGAAACCTTCTCTCCCTGCATACACAAGTAGCATTTCACACTCAGACACTTAAAAGAGGAACCAACAACCGCGCCGCCAACCATACAAGGATAGTTTCTTTCTCTGAACGTGAACATTGAATATATACCACTCACAAACTCCACAGAGAAGAATCATGCTCCCCTGATGAACTCCCCCGGCACACAAACATACTGACATCACACATACCCAGAATATGATACAATATTATGCAAACAAATGCACCATCCAACACGGTTTTCCCCCAAAAGTTAAACCCAAGGGAGATAATCACTCAAAATGTGTCATCCAAGAATAGCTAGATTTCTTGTTTTCCTTACGAGACGTTTTGTGAATTCCTGAGACTTTTCCCGAGACTTTTCGTGTTTTCATCCAAAATGGAGACGAACACTATTCTTTCATGTGATCGGCTGAAAAAATTGTAAAGATATTAAGATATTTTCTTAACATAAAATCAAAAGTAGCCTTAATGCGCACACACACACACACACACACACACACACACACACACACAACAAAGATCGATAAAAAATTTTTCAATGTGTGAATTATAGTGAAAAATATAAAAAGAAGGAAATTTTATGTTGGATAAAATATGTCATATATATTTTTAGGAAATAAAATATTTACATAATCAGTTTTCTTTGATAAGGTTATTACTTTGGGGTTTTCCCTGTATGCTATGTTCCGAAGTGTGTTATGTATATATATACACATATATATGTATTTATGTATGTAAGTATATGTTTGTGTGTCTGTGTTTGTCCCCCCAACATCACTTAACAACCGATGCCGATGTGCTTACGTCCCCGTAACTTAGCGGTTCGGCAAAAATACCAGTAGAATAACTACTAGGCTTAAACAGAGTAAGTCTTGGAGTCGATTTGCTCGATTAAAAGAGGTACTCCGGCATGGCTGCAGTAAAATAACTGAAACAAATAAAAGAATAAAAGAATAATGGTTTTATGTCTTTATTCGTTGTTTGAAGCTCTTAGTTTCGTTGCAATCCTTAATGCCGGATTGTTATAACTTCCACTTCCGTATGGCAGTATAGTTGTTAGACCAGTAAAGACACGACTATCTAAGAACGTCTACTTCGTACTCTCTACTCTCTTTATTTTGGCACCAAGGCCACTACATAAAGGGGGACATTACAAGGACAGACAATACAAAACAAAACGTGGGGTACGTAGAACGAATGATGAATGGAGTGAATTACTTACAATGAAATGATGAAATGGCTTACGAGTCCCCCCCCCCACCAAACTCGCAGTTTCATTTAACTGTTCTCTTATACGCTTTATGATCTTTTTATTATCCAATAGTTATATGTAGCAATAACTCTTCTGTCGTTAATACGTTTGGCAGAGTGTCGTATCCCACATACAACCCACTCACTGTAATATCCTGCGGATATATTTGTTTCAGTCTCTTCATTACCTTCGCTTCCACCAATACAGCTTTCACTTGTTTATCAAACATTTCAGGATCCAATTTAATTCTTATTAATCCCTTTATTTTTGCAATCTTCTTCTCCATCTCTATATCCTTTTTATAATAAATCAATGTTCTACAATTTTTCTTTTTCGGTCTTCCAGATGCCAACGCTTCATACGGCTTCTCTTGAACTCTTCTCTGCCACTCTTCCTGTTTCGCCTTTCTTTCTGATTCTTTTACATTTGCATGCTCTGGTTCTTAGTTTCGACTCTCAACTACTTTAACGGTTTCCCTTTCATTGTCTTCTTTTTCCCTTTCTTTTTTTTTTGAGTTCTTTGGCAGCGATTCAGTCCGCATACGCTTTCTATCTTTTGCTGTTTCTTCTACATTTTCCTCACGCTCCTCAATCTCTTCCTCCACCTGCTTTTCCTCTCCCTCCTCTTTTTCGCCCTCCACCACCACCACTTCTTCACTGACCTCTGTCTCCTCTACCTGTACCTCTCTTCGGGGACACATCGCCTGCATGTGTCCCCTACTTCTACATTTATAGCATACGGGTGGCCTCCCCTCCATCACAACCCTCAGTCGGGTGTCATCGGGGAGCACCAACTCCTCCACAGTGTTGTGCCGGTCTGGCAGGGTTATATGGGTTAAAATTTCTAACCCCATACCCCACCAGTTAATCTCCTTTGATCTCTCCACCTTCACGATTTCCACCTCGTCCTTGCAATTGTAGATCACAGCTGCTACCAGCCATTCTACGTCTATTTCAGGGGATATTCTCCCAATTTTTATTCTTGCGGCTCTTCTACCGCAGTATACCAGCAAAAGTGTCCACTTATCCGCTCTCAGAGGTACCGTGGAGTACTTCTTCGCGTCTTCCTCGGTTTTGAAATGTACCTTCACTGTACCATATTTTTTTACGTCCCGAGTAGAACGTTATCACTTCCATAATTCCCCTTGAACACTCCACAATCTCGTCGGCCTCCGCCATATCAACTCCCTCCGCAGTTACATTCAACGTTTTGTACATCACCACTCTCCCTTCTGCCCCTTCTATCGCTTCCCTTGGTGGACCAACCTGAAGGCAGTCTACTTCCCACCTCAAAAATTCGAAATGTCTCTCTATCCCCTTCACCTCTACTTTCACCTCCTTCACCTGCATATCGTCAGCCGGCCGGCCCCTGCTAGTCGGTGCCGCGTAACTAGTTGTTTGCATGACTATGTATACCAACAATTTCACAAATTTTCAACAAAATACTGACAGCAGTAACTTCAACGAATTTTCAATAACAATTTGTACAACAATATTCAATAACAATTAACCCACGATATCTCCATTCTCAAACTCAACTCCAACACAAAATCACAGCACGAACTCTTAACAGTCTACTTCGTATCTCTCCCTACACTGACCGACGCCACCTATTTATAGTGATTAGGACATACCATTCATTACGTGGGAGGGGCACATTCTTATTACTATTATCCTCACAACAGCAATTCAATTTCTGCTTTCATTTTCTCTAATGTTAATTCTTCCTTTAGTTGTTTCAGTTGCCCAGGTTCTTCCGTGATTGGTTTTATCAATACTTTGCGTGGAAAAACTAACGATGTCGAGTTCATCCATTGTTCATTTATTTCTGCTTTGTTATTACTTTTAAGCATGTTCCAAAATGCGTATTTTCTAGCGTTTAAATTTTCCAAATGTAGCTAATACAGCTTTTCATTAAATATTCTGATGTTGGTATATTTTCATTCGAATGTAAGCTTGTGCATAATTGATCTAAATACACACACACACATATACACACACACATATACACACACACATATACACACACACATATACACACACACGCACGCACGCACGCACGCACACACACACACACACACACACACACACACACACACACACACACACATGAAATGCGTGTTAATGTGCATGTATGTGTGCGTGTGTGAGCACGTGTTTGTCATCCCCTACCGCATGACAAACGGTGTTGGTTTGCTCACGGCTCCATGAATTAGCGGTTTGGCAAAAGAAACCGATAGAATAAGTACCAGATAAAAAAAAGGGAAAGAAAAGGAAAGAAGAACAGGGGGAAATTTTTTCGATTGAAACTCTTCAAGGCGGTTCCCTAGCATGATCACAGTCCAATGACTAAAATAGGTAAAAGATAAAAGATTTAAATTTCCTAAAATGGAAGAGTAACATGTTTACATTAGAACTACGTGTTGTCGGGTTCGATGCCACCATGTAGCAATTTGTGCAAGTCTTTTCAAACCATAGCTTCGTGGTGACCAAAACTTGTAAAATTTGATACAAAGAATTTGCGTTGAATGTCTCATATTTTCAGTAGTGGAAAGAAATCGAGTACATTTCTCTTGAGTAAATAGCTAATAAACTGTAAAACGAATCAGTCAGAGGTCTCACCACTTATATTGAGAGTATAGGAGGAACGTGTTTATATTCTTACAATTTCCTCTCACACCAAAAGCTCTCAAATATTTACGCAGGCACAGACACATACAGACATACATATAGACACACAGAAACACACAAAGATACAGAGACACGTATACACGCGCACACATACGTGCATACACTCACAGGCAGTCTGACAGACACACACAGGCAGTCTGACAGACACACACAGGCACAGACACAGACACAACGTATTGATCAACTTGGCTGAGGAAGAACATCTTTCCTTAAGATGTAGCACCAGGAACTACGAGCTTTCGAAGCCAACGTCTTAAGCATGCAGCCATCAATACACTCGACTACTTCCATTCCTCTTCAATAATAAAACTCCGAAGTGAATATGGATACGTTCTATGAAACAGTGGCTGCGGAATCAAAAAAAAACAAAAGACAAGTCTGGACTAAATGCTTTGTAGCATTCTGATTTGATCCTCAAACTTTTGAGTGCAAACTCCACAAAGGTCAATTTTAGCATTCGTCTCTTCAGGGGTCAATAAAATCACTGTTAGTAATGTACTGAGATCGATACAATCGAATATGTATATCCTTTGAAAAGTGATCTTTGTACTTAGTCAAAGAAATCAATATTTCCAAGCGTTTTAACATAAGTATCAGTTTGGCAACGTCAAATGGTTTTCACATTCGATGGGTTGAAATACAAATTTAACAGTAGCTTAATTACAGTGCAGAACGTACAGAATCGAATCTAGCATTTACTGGCTTCATCGCTACATTTACTTCTAGTTCCTTCCTCCCTTTCTCTTTAATATCGGTCCATGTTCTTCTAAAGTTATTGACTGTATCATAACCGTGAAAGCCATTGTAAGTGATCTTACTACCCTACTCAAACAATTTATGACTAGACTCACTGAACAATTCGCTAATGTATTGGCCACGAAAACAACGCTCGGAGCTACGCACTGCTAGCCTTCCAAGTGGTTGTCCAATTCTTATAAAGTATACTGTTCGTTGTGACACATTTCTAGATTCAGATTTCGACTGCGATCTTTTCAAACGCAAGCGCGAAAGTCTTTACGTCGTCAGTTAACTTCTCAGAAATAACAAGCCAAATTTAATCTAAAATCTTTCTCTAAGGTCACAAACAATTGACGAAGAATTAAGTAATGTAATCGTTCTAAGACTATATATGAAAAAAGAATAAATATATGGTTTCAAGTTTTAGCACAAGACCAGTAAATTTGGGAGAGGGGATAAGTCGATTACATCGAACTCAGTGCTCAACTGGTACTTACTTTTTCGACCCTGAAAGGATGATAAGCAAAGACAATCTCGGTGGAATTTGAACTCAGGACGTGGAAGAGACACCGATGAAGCATATTGTCCCACGCACTAACGATTCTGCCTGCTCGCCAATACCAGGTGGTCAAAGTGGTCAAAGCTGGAACGTCTTAGGTCATGGTCAGCTTAATCAAGATTGAGTTGTTTTTGCCGAAGTAAGAAAAACAATAACAACAACAGCGACGACAACAATAACAACATCAACTTTTCCTTGGCAGTATAAAACTTTTTTAAAATAGAGGGGATAAACAAGGACAGACAAAGGGATTAAGTCGATTACATCGACCCCGCTGCGTAACTGGTACTTAATTTATCGACTCTGAAAGGTTAAGTCGACCTCGGCGGAATTTGAACACAGAACATAACGGCGGACGAAATACCGCTTAGCATTTCGCCCGTCGTGCTAACGTTTCTGCAAGTTCGTCGCCTTAGAATAAGAAAATATTCTAAAAGAAAAAAGATTCTAAAAGAAAAGATTCTATCAGTGAGAGAATGTCCTAACAGAACAGATTCTCTCAGCAAATACTTAGGCAATATCCTAATAGAACGGATTCTCTCAGCAAAGAATAATATGAGAAGACTGTCAAAGAGAATTAAGTCATCAAATTCTTCAATGAAGGGCTGCATGCGAATCGGTTGATAATATATTCCATCGTAGCAAGCTAGGTTACGGAAATTTATATTACTTTTTAATTAGCAGAGGAATAGTAAATTAGCAGTTCACTGGCACGTCGTCTTAGTGAATTATAGGGCTGTGATTGAAATGCTCTAAACGAGATTGTACAAATGATGAATTTGTAAAGAAGGTGGGGCTGGAAATAATTAGATCAAATAATCTGAAACGAAGATCAATTAGAAGGTCAGTAAAGAAAATAAGAAAAAAAAAAAAAAACAAGTCAGAAACTCCTCCACCACACAACTAATGTCAGGAGATTTATTAGGTGTATCTTAAAAAAAAAAAAATAGAGTTAGTATTATAGACTTAAAATGATAACAACATTTATACTAAAACAATGAATAAAAGCAAAGTAAAAAATACAAAGTGACTGATAGACCTCGGAAAACAATCAACGAATTTGAAATCTGCAAATCTGCAAAATGCGAATTGAAATTCGAGCATTATTATTAATTTAATCATCAAGTTCACCGGACCGACCCTTGTATTTAGCAAATACTATTGATATAAAGCGACCAAACTAATCAACTGTCTCATAACTCATGGCCTATAACTAAGCACTTGAATGACTCAGATAACCATTGCACACACACACACACACACACACACATACATAACACTATACATATGTGTGTGTGCTTGAGTGTATGTATATGTGTTTATGCGTATATGGCTGTTGAGTATACATATGTATGTATGTACGTATGTATGTAAGGGATTCTCATTTAGACACAAAGCCACGAAGTTTGAGGGAAGGAGGCTAAATCTATATGTTCGATTCCCAGTAGTTAATAGGACTTTATTTGAGCAACCCTGGGGATTGGGTGTATAAAAGGCAAAGTTGGCTCTGATGGGATTTGAACTCAGAACGTAAAGAGCCGGTGTAAATCCCGCAAGACCTTTCTTCCGAGTCTCTAGCGATCCTATCAATCCACTGCACTATGTATGTATACAATCATGCTTAAAATGTACTTTTCTATCATTTCGAGTTTTGTTGTCAGATCAGCAGTCGTTAGATGATGAATTAAGAAACTTCGGATTCTGTATCTTCAAGGAAAAATTTCCAATGCTAATGTTATCGCGTTGGCGTGTAACGTCACAGGACACCGCGTTACAGATTTCAAGTTACTCTTTTACTCTTTTACTTGTTTCAGTTATTTGACTGCGGCCATGCTGGAGCACCGCCTTTATAGCCGAGCAAATCGATCCCATAGCTTATTCTTTGTAAGCCTAGTACTTATTCTATCGGTCTCTTTTGCCGAACCGCTAAGTTACGGGGACGTAAACACACCAGCATCGGTTGTCAAGCAATGCTGGGGGAGGGGACAAACAGACACACAAGCACACACATACATATATATATATATATATATATATATATACATATACGACGGGCTTCTTCCAGTTTCCGTCTACCAAATCCACTCACAAGGCTTTGGTCGGCCCGAGGCTATAGTAGAACACACTTGCCCAAGGTACCACGCAGTGGAAATGAACCCGGAACAATGTGGTTGGTAAGCAAGCTACTTACCACACAGCCACTCCAGCGTCTATAAGTTGATCATATTGTTTCCATCTGTTATCTCGATCTATTGTTATGTTGGTTACCAGGTGTTACTTATTTTCATGATAGAATTTTGATATTATATTGCAACTATCAAAACATTTTGTTAATTACTCTGTAGTACATAATTGGCATGGCTCTCTTGATACATTACGTCGGATGATTATCCAGTAATATTGAAATATTTAATACATTGTTCTATTAATTACCATGTATAACTCCATATAAATGAAACTCTCCAAAGTAAATTTGGAATTCTGTAAACGACGCTGCCTTTAATCATACAGATATAATATTTTTTGTATTTGACGCCACCCATCGGGGATTTTATTTTCGTCTTTTAGACAATAGCATTAATTATAAATTTTCTATCTTTAAATTACACTCGTCATTTGAGTTGTTATACAAACTGGCACCGCTTGGTTTACTCATTATAATGCTGTCGATATTGTTTACATAACTGCAGCTGGTCTAAACGCTAGTTTTGTTAAACAATTTGCTGTACATCTGATTGGCCAGGAAAACGTTTTCCTTTAATTAACGTCAAGAAATTTTTGCTGTATTTGATTTCCCATTTTGTTTCTAAAAAGCAGGTTAAACCAGATGATATTCCGGGTTCCGTATTCATTCCCTTATTTTCCTAACATTATTAAACATTACCTACAACATTGCCACAGTCCCCACTACTATTGATATTGCCCTTGTCACTACAACCACTATGACTACTACACTGTTACTACTATTTCCTCTGACGCCAACACAACTACTGATACTCCAGGCTAAGATTATACTTGGTGATCTCCGTTTTTTTTTATAATATATAATTCGTAAGCTGTTTGTTCCGCTGTAGATGGGCGGTTCTCTTGCAATGTAAAGAATTAATAAATTAGTAATTCTCTCTTCGCACTGTAAGAAACCTTTCATATTATTTCTTTATTTGTTTATGTATATATTTGTATATTGCTATATTTGCGGACGGTCATTTTGCCAATAAACACACGCATTGTTTGACTTTCACTCCAGCATCATTATTATTAGTTATTGATTATTTCGTCAAAGCTCTTTCGTCGCATATTCTGTGACCTCCTCAATGAGTATTTGTTCTTCCCTGTGTCACATCTTCTGTCTGACCGTATTCTATTTATTACATCTTGTGGTACGTATTCTTATCTGCGCATGCATTTGCATCTGTGCCTGTGTGCGTGCTTATTGTGCGTACGCGTGTCTTGTGTGCATACGTATGGGTTTGTATACCGTACTGTTTGTAGTTGTGTCTCTCTTTCTCTTTTGCTTTGCTCTGATTTGTCTTCAGTCGTTAGGTTGTGCGGTAGGAGTGTTACAATTCCATTCGTGTTTTCTGTTTGGGCTCGGTCTACTTACTATTATTAAGAGAGCAAACGATAGACTCAGCTACAAATGGTACAATATGCAAATCCCCCCGCCCCATACACACTAGACACACATACACATGCTAAACACATAGACACACTCATATGAACAGATGCAAACGAATGAGCAGACAAGGATACCTACCACAGAAAACTAAGATGGAGTAAACAGAATAAGGCTAGAAAGAAGAGGAGACACAGTAAAAAGGAACGAATAGCCATTAAAGAGATCACATATGTGACGAAAGAGCTTCGACAAAAATCAATAACCATTAATAGTAAAACTGAAATGAAACTGCATATGCTTATTGGCAAAATTATCGTCCTCAAATATATCAAATCTTGGGAATCCAATCAGAACGTCTAATGACGGTTGTATGTGATAGGACACTAGGGATGTGGTGCCTGAGGACTCTTCTCATCCAACCCATTCAAGAATAATTGACGGAGAAAATGGGCGGATGGACAGAAACACAAAATGGCTTATGATATAACTGGTAGTTTCAAAACTACAGTTCCAGACTACAGTTAAAGATATTTCCATAATAACTTTCACCAGTATTAATTAATCCATTTTATGTCCTTGATGTATATTCAAAATATTGAAAAACGGATATGAATAAGATTTTGTTAATTTGGACTCTGTAAATCAAAAGAAAAATTAACAGAATTTATGTAACTCGATGAATTTTCATTGAAATATACTTCAAATGCTACACTTATTAGAACTTTATTTCTTATTAAAACTTCTATGTTCTTTTCAAAGCCACAACTTTGTACTTCTAAAACAAAAAAAACAAAAACAAAAAAAAAAAAAACACGAGCGAAGAATCAAAACAAAACGAAAAATCAAAAAAACCCATTTAAGCTTAATTTAATTCAATTATTTATGTATATATATATATATATATATATATATACATATATATATATATATATGGTGGTTGTCTACTCCTTAAACAGAGTTTGACCACCTCCTGCACCTACACCTTAGCCCTTTCATGGCGTCTGATGTGGCTTTTTAAACCAGACAGTGTTTTGAAAAAACACCCACACAGATTGCACCTCTGATTTGCACTACCAATACCTGCAAGTAAGTTCTGCTCATTGTGGATCCTAACATGTCTTTTAAGACCCCCATTGGATTTGCAAACCCTCTGGCACACACCACATTCAAACGTGTGCACAGACATATAATCAGAATAGCTGGGTGAGGTTTGTTTTCCATGGGTTCGCAGGTGAGATTTGAGGCCAACCAAGGACAGACATGGTCTGTCACAGACTGTGCACACAAAAAGGTCCTTGTCATTCACCTTCTCAGTCTTCACCTTTTTCCTTAAATGTCTCTTGAGCCCTGCTTGCATCATCCTGGCCTCTTCAAATGCTTTCACTCCACTCCACACCCTTGTTCGCCATCCAACTCGATCTGAAGCGAGGACTTCTATATCTTTTGGAGCCATTCCAATTGACTTCATAGCAGTCCTTATGCCATCCTTAAACCTTCTTTTAGGTTTATGCCGATAACGTTTCCCCTCTGCAAGCTCACCATAAAACAGCTGTTTCGGCATGCGTTCATCTGCCATTCGAACAATATGGCCACACCATCTCAATTGGTTCCTCAAAATCATGGCTTTAATTGAGGGGATGCCTGCAGATGCAAGGATATCTGTGTTTGGAGTAAAAGAATTCCATTTAATTCTTAAAATATGACGAAGGCATTTTTGGTGGAATTTTTCTAACATTTTAAAATGCCTTTCATAACAGGTCCAAGTTTCACAGGAATACAATAGGGATGTTAAGACAAATGATTTGTAAAGAGCCAGCTTTGTATTGTTATTTATATGTCGCTGGCGCCAGACGCGTGACTCCAAGCCACCAAATGCTTTTGCTGCCCTTTGAATTCGCAGGTGTATTTCCCTATCAAGATTTCCATCATCTTGAACAGAGCTTCCCAGGTAGACAAATGAATTTACAACCTCAAGTAACTTTCCCTTAACAAAAAATTTAGGGAGGTTACAAACAGCACCATACGCAGGTTGATACATCACAACTGTTTTTTTCAGATTGATGGTCAGGCCAAAATCATCACAAGCTGCATCAAATGCAGATACAAGGGATTGCAGACCCGATTCAGAATGACTAACCAGATCGCAATCGTCAGCATACAAAATTTCCCTAATAAGTGAAGTAAAAACCTTCGTTTTAAACTTCAGTCGGGTCAAATTAAAAACATTCCCCGTTGTTCGATATTTTATGTAGATACCCTCCTCAGAGTTTTGAAAGGAATGTGACACCACAACGGCAAAGTATATTGCAAAGAGGGTGGGTGCATCAAGGTCTCCCTGCTTTACTCCATTTTCCACAGCAAAAGATTCAGAAAGCCTACCACCAAAATTAACCCTAGCTCTCATATCCTGATGCAAAGCCTTGACCATGTTTATAAACTTTTCTGGGCAACCAATTTTCCCCAGAATTAGCCACAGAGCACTTCGATTAACAGTATCGAATGCTTTGCTCAAATCAACAAAGCAATGGTACAGAGCAAGATTCTGTTCAATGCACTTCTCCTGTAATTGTCTGACAGTAAAGATACAATCAGCTGTGCCCCTGGAGGAACGAAAACCACACTGAGACTCAGACACCATACTTGGAACTATAAAGGTATTTAAACGTTCTAACAAAATGCGGGCAAGCACCTTTCCAACCACAGACAAAAGGGAAATCCCACGAAAATTACCACACAGATCCTTTGGCCCCGATTTATATAAGGAGACAAGAATGGCATCAATCCAGTCTTGAGGCACTTTCTCACTTCTCCAACAGTGACAAATTAAAATATTTAAGAGTTCCATCATTTTGTCACCCCCATATTTCAAGACTTCTGCACAGATTCCATCAGATCCTGGAGACTTGTTGTTATTCAGCTTATTCATAGCTAAATAAATGTCATTTAGAGTTGGTTCAGATGCCATCTCTTCTATAACTGGAAGTTGTTCAATTTTTTCTATCGTCCTCATATTAACGGATGATGGTCTATTCAAAAGTGCAGAGAAATGTTCTACCCAACGCTTATGAATAGAAGTGGTGTCAGTCAGAAGAAAACATCCATCTTCTGTTCTCACTGGAGCTACTGAAGAAGATTTTGGACCATATACCTCCCTAACATAAGAATACAAACAACTGGCATCATTTCTATCAGCTGCTTCTTGTGCCCCTTTTGCCCTATCATTCCACCATTCCTGTTTAATTTTCCTTAGAGCAGTTTGCACCCTCCTTTTCAGCTTTCTGTAAGTTTCATTTGAGTTGGGATTCAATGACTGAGAGAGCAGTGTATTGCCTAAGTTTTGTTTTTCTAAAAGTAGATCATGAATTTCTGCTGATCTATCTGAGAACCAATCTCTGGATTTATGAGATTTAAATCCCACTGACGAACTTGCAGCCTGAAATACTTTTGTTTTGAAATCTTCCCATAAATTGTTTGGGTCAAGATTAATACTTTCTATAGCGTCGTGGAATCTTTGCAAGTTGCTTGATAATTTAAAGTTTGTAACGTTTAACTTTTTGGGTATCTTAGGACCAGACTGTCGGTTTTTAGGTTTTATCGAAAAATCTATTTTGCCACGCAGTAGATGATGGTCAGTCCAGCTCTCTGCCCCTCTCATGACCCGAACGCTAGAAACGTCTTTCATATCACATTTCCTAATCAAAATATAATCTATGAGATGCCAGTGCTTAGATCTTGAGTGCATCCAGGTGGCTTTATATTTATTTTTCTGCTTAAACAGAGTGTTGGTGACAACCAGATCATTCTCAGTACAAAATGTCAAAAGAGCTACTCCGTTTCTATTGCATTTTCCAATCCCATGTCGACCTAAAACAGGCCATGAAACATAGTCCCTTCCAACTCTTGCATTGAAATCTCCCAAAATGACCAGCTTGTCAGAAATTGGTACTTTCCTCAATAATCTTGCTAGATTGTCATAAAACTGTCCCACAGTTTCCTCAGAATGGGACATTGTTGGTGCATAAATACTGACAACGGTAAGAAACCTACCTTTTGTCAGTTTGATACGGCATGACATGATCCGGTCAGATATACCACTTGGAAGCTCTGCAATGGAGGACACTAATGTATTCTTGAGAGCAAACCCAACACCAGATTCTCTACGCTGACCCTTAGGTAGGCCTTTCCAGAAGATAGTATATCCATAAGCAGATTCCATTACTTGACCCTCACCAGAGAGACAAGTTTCAGAGAGAGCAACTATATCAAGGGAATATTTCTTTAGCTCACATGCAATAAGTGCAGTACGCCTTTCTGGCCTCTTCGTGAAATTATCATCAAGAAGTGTGCGCACATTCCAACAGCCAAAATTCAAACGATGTTTATTTTTACTTTTTCTTGAGGACTGTTTGACCACAGTGGCAGGATGACGACCGGGTCCAGCCTGTGATACACTGGGACACCTGCCGGGCCAGACCTGTTCCCCTGATGTTCCCAAGCCTTTTTTGCCATTTACTGAATTTGTTTCAGACATTTTAAAATAAGTTACAGGTGCATTTTTAGGTTTCTGCCAACCAACCAATTGAATGATTTTACTAAGATTTGGAGTACAGGAAGTACCTGTGCAGATGAATAATTTTTAGTGGGTGTAGCTTGCACTGCACTACCCCCACTTATTAGCCCAAGAAGACTTTCACCGGTGTGACAAGAGAATTGACAAAACCAGGAATTTCCAAGGCCTCAGGTTTTATTTTGGAGATTTCCTTCTCCTAGGTAGATTACCAACCAAGGTTAAAGAGCTTCTACCTGCCCATGAGGTAAGCCGTCCCATTCCAGACACCTAACCGACACTCAGACACTCTGTAAAGGGAACAAATATCACTCCGGTGACCGATGTGGAGCAGCTCATCAAAAAAAAAAAAAAAAAAAAAATATATATATATATAAATAAAATATAAAAGATAAAAAATAGTATATATATAAAATTAAAATTATTCATATATACATATTTACAGACATTCACACACATATACACACCCATACATATATATATATATACATATTTACAGACATTTTGTTGGATGGTCGTTGACTGTTCAGGAGTTCATCCGCCCTTTGACAGGTCTTATTTTTCGTCCTGCAGGGTGACCAACAACACCCTCCTCACCAAGCAAGCCTGGTGGGGTTGCCAGTTTAGTCGCCGACGACCCGACCATGCAACAGGTTGTACTGGATTACATGTTACCAGTAGCACTGAAGAGCGACCTGACATATATATATATATATATATATATATACATACATACATACATACATACACACACACACACACACACACACACACACATATATATATATATATATATATATATATATATATGTATGTACGTATGTATGTATGTGTAAATGTATTTAGAATAATATAAGTTAAAACAAAGTCTAGTTTTCACGTTTTTTTAATTATTGTACTCGCTAACCCTGTGCTAACTGTAGTATTTTATTTATAAAAGGGGTATAAAATAAGGTGCATATTAATCACCGATACTAATATGCGTATACTTCCCTTGTACATGCACTCACATACACACATATATTCAGAGTTGAAATGCTGTTTGATTTTTCTTTTCAGCGTTGAACGTTCACCATCCCATTTCCATTGCACACGCACACACACACACACACACACACACACACACACACACACACATACATACACACGCACATACACACACAAACACACACGCACACACAAACATTCACATATCTTTCTTTTACATACACATACATACACTCACACAGCGTTGAAGCGCTGGTTCTTTCTCACCTCTCCTCTCGTTATTCATCTAGCACCCCTTCTTTTCTCATTCATATGTTGTGACGGAAAAAATAGAAGATATACGACGCGCTCTTTGCCGCTTCCTTTCTCTCATTCTCTCTCAGTCAGGGCTATTACTCTCACTACTTCTCCTTCACTGAATTACTATTTTCTCTCCTCTCCCTTAATTTATACTACTTTTTCTCCTACTCCGTCCTACTCCGTCCTACTCCGTCCTACTCCGTCCTACTCCGTCCTACTCCGTCCTACTCCGTCCTACTCCTACTCTGTGATTTTAGACATATATATATATATATATATATATATATATATATTTATATATATATGTATATATATACAAATTCATAAAAACACTATGCTCATTATTATATTAGGAGATTTATAATCTTTTTTACATTGCTGAAGTGTGTTAAACATTTAAAAAATATATTTTGTAATGTTCATAAAGTTCAGTTAGCGCTTTCATACGTTCGTAGTAATTATTAGATTTCAAAATGTACTTTATATATATATATATATATATATATATATATATATATATATATATATATACAAAACGGAAAGTTGCATTGTGGAACTGTCATTTTAACGAGCTTTTTTCATTTATTTATCACCCGACGAATTTGATTTCACTACCCTCATCTGCGTTTCTTACCGTGAGGTAGGCTCGTCTGGAACCCATGACAGGAAGAAATCCTGTTTTGTTTTAAAGACATTTACATCGACATCATGTGGGTCTCTCAGGCATTGTGGACGGATATTGAATAGCGGTAGGCCATTGAAGTCCAAGCTGTTGCAGTATCTCGTCCTATATTTTGATGGCGATGCTGGGATCTTTGGCACTATGCAGTAGCGCCTTGTTCTGCAGTTTGAGTAACTTTCAGTGGCAAAGTTTGGTAAGGGTTAGGGTTAGGGTTAGGGTTAACCAGGATTTTCCAGATGTATATCACTGCATATCTCTCCCGCCATCATTCTAATAACAAGAGTCTTAATTCTTTCAGCCTTTCCCAGTAGCTGATACGTTGCATTGAGACGATTTTCTTAGTGTAGCCTCGTTGGATTGCTTCGAGTTCCGTGAACAGATAACAACCTTAAATATTAGGGATGAAATCATCTCTCTGCATATACAAGCAATGTTTCACACTTAAACACTTCATAGAGGAACCATCACCTGTGCCGCTAATCCTACCAGGATAGTGCCTTTCCTGAACGTGAAATTTGAATATACATAACACACAAAATCCACACACAAAAGAAATATACCCCCATGAGGAACTACCTCAGCAAACAAGCAAACAAACATCACATACACCCAGAATATAATGCAAGCAAATTTACCATCCGACATGAATGTTTGCCCAAACGTTAAACCCGCGGGAGATAACCATTCAAAAGATGTCCTCCAAGAGTAGTGCACCTTGATTTATTGAATTCAACGTGACGTGAGTTCAACGAGACCTTGTGTTCATCTAAAATGGAGACGAACACCATTTCTCCAACTGACTGGCTAGAAAAATTGTTAAGATATTAATATATTTTCATATTTTTCTTAACATGAAACCAATGGCAGCCTTAATTAACATATAAAAAAAAATTCTATCCACCAATGCGGTGTTGAGCACTCATTTTCATTGTTCGACATTTACGTATATATATATATATATATATATATATATATATATATATATATATATGCGTGTGTGTGTTTGTGTGTGCATATATATATATATATATATATATATAAATATTTGTTGGCACTCCTCGCTCTAGAGAGACCGTGGATCTGTGCTCGAAGAAATTGGTGTCAGCTGTAGATGTTGTTGCATCATCTGTGGTGGCTGTAGACCCCCACGCGGGAGTGACAGTCACGCATACACCAACTGAATTTGAAGGAGCTCTGTATCAGCGCTACCGGTTTTTCCTTTCGTCGATTGCGCTTTTTTTTTTTAGTGGTTAGTTCCTGTTTCTCACCCCATCGCTTCATCACCCTTCGGAGTATTTGTCTTCAGTGTGGGCGATCATTTGCGACCTCCTCTCGTCTGAGGACTTCCAGGTCTATTGACTTCAGATCTCTCTTGCAAACGCCCTTGAAACGAAGATGACGTCATCCTCGTGCTCCAGTGCCGGTGGTCAATTCTCCATACAAGAACTCTTTCGGGATCCTCCCGTCCGGCATGCGATATACATGATCGAATGACTGCAGATGGCTCGGTCATGTACATGTATGTATATATGTATGTATGTATGTATATATATATATATGTATATATATATATGTATGTGTATGTATATATATATATGTATATATATATATATATATATATATATATATATATATATATATATATATATATATATACATATATACACACACACACACACACACACACATGTAAATATATATATATATATATATATATATATATATATATATATATATACATATAAACCTACATAGACAGACCCTCACCTCACATATATTCGTGTGTGGGGTGGGTGGGGCACATGTGTAAATATATATGTATATGTGTTTAAGCACAAACTTTTGAAGCTCATTCAAATCGTTATATGTAATGGGCCTGATGTGCATATATATATATATATATATATATATATATATATATATATATATATATACATATATATATATATATAAAAGAGAGAAGTCCGTATATTCCTTCTGCTCCCAAAAAAAGGCTATATGCAGAGGCTGTACGAACTGCAGTAGCTGAGCAGCAAGCTTTTTTAAGCTTGGCCCAGAAAATGGTACAACAGTTAACGTGGATGCAGAGGGTACAGAGTCAACGCCACACGAACCATTGTCCAAGACCACCACAGATGATGGATCAGGGATGGCCACCGCTAACACCAGGAACCCCTGCACAGATATCACACCCATATTCCTACTGAATATCCGGGGCCTATTACGAACAGGCGGCAAAGACAAATTCCTATACTTGAAAGACCTAGTAACATGCAATCAAGCAATATGCATGGTGCTTACCGAAACGCATCTAACACCTAATATAGCAGATGCGGAGATAAATATACCAGAGTATGCCGTACTCCGAACAGACAGAAGGGATAGAAGTCATGGGGGAGTTGCAATGTACATCCGAGAAGATGTCACACCCCTACTACTACTATCACACTCAAACTCTGTATGTGATACT
>NC_142928.1:23868381-23880881 GCF_046866305.1 Octopus bimaculoides
CGGCAAAACAGACCGCTGAAATCAGTACCAGGCTTAACAAAGTAAGTACTGGTTTCGATTTATCCAGTTAAAATTTGTCATATAGTGCTCCAGCATGGTCACAGTCTAATGACAGAAACAAATAAAAGATTTTAAAAAAGTGTCATATTGGTTTCAAATTTTGGTGCAGGGACAGAAATTTTAGGGGAGTGGGGTAACAAAATTACATCATCCCTAGCTCTTAACTGGTACTTATTTTATCGAATTTGAGAGAATGGAAGGCTAGGTCGATCTCGGCAACATTTGAACTTCGAAGGTAAAAACGGAAGACATGTTGCAAAGCATTTTGTCCGGTGTGCTAACGAGTCTATCGGTTTGCAACCTTTGTCAAAAGAATCAAATTAACGATGAAGTAGGATACAAAGCATAGAAGCTGATGAAGTTGTAGAATCCTCATAGCGGTGAGAAAACTGCCTTGCTGGAAATAGCTATGACCATTTGCTTTCTTTTAGCTCAGATACCGCTGTGGTCGATTATGCTTTATCATCTTTATCTTTCAAGGGACAACATGACATAGTATCAGTCGAATACTGGGGTCAATTTCCCCAACATATGTGTTATGATGTCTAGGTTAATATAATTTAATTGCATTTATTTGCATTCTAATGATAGAACTTACATGAAATAAGTCATTTCAGTTATAATACATGGCTTGCTTCTTAAAACGTTCAGAAACTTTCAATTTAGACAATGATTTCAAATTTTGGCACAAAGACAGCACTTCTAGAGGGAGGAAGTAAGTCGATTACATCGACCCCAGTGCTCAACTGGTACTCATTTAAGCGATCCCGAATCGATAAAAGGCAAAGTCGACCCCAATGGAATTTGAATTCAGAATATAAAGGGCTTTAAGAAATGCTGCTAAGCATTTCGTCCATCACGCTAACGAAGAAAAGTCTGCATTAGTGTTCGAGGTTGTCAAATGTCGTATGACTCTTGATGGAAATGTTTTGGACGATCTAAAACTTAAGCCATTAGCTTTTGATCATCCCAAGACACCAGTAGCTATGAAAAGTTATTTTAAATTTCACCAGCAATCAGTCAGGGGTCCTTCCTTTGTTCAAAAGTCGCCTCTCTGTGTTGTACTGCATAAATACGAACAGTCAAGATCTTGTTTCCTGTTCATCTTTTGATGTCGTCAGGTCACAAACGTATTTGATAGTTTCTCGCTCTCTTTCCTTCCACACTTCATGTCAGTTTGACCTCGGACAGTAACTGGTGGTGTATAGTATGTACGATAGCTTTGTAGACTTGATTCTCGACAATAGATGACTTTGGGCTTTCAGCTTTTCTAGCTCTGCAGTATTCGTTACCATGTCTTCCCAGTCTATTCTGAACACTCTGTAGAAAATCGACGTCTCAAAGACTTCTATCTTCTCCATTGTTGAATAGATTTTAACTTTCATCTTTTTGTTATACAGTATGGAATCCATGGGATAATGTAGTTTTAAATTTCAAAATATAGATAGAACGAATATTTGGTATAGATAGGTTTGTATAATCAGTGCTGACGTGAGAGTTACTAATAAAAAAAAGAAAAAAAAAGACAATAAATTCCTTCTGAAAAGTGATATCTTTAACGAAGAAAGCGCCTAGACTAAGCGGGATTACCAGCAATGACTAAACTTCAATCCTTACGGTAAATATAAAATAATATTATTTTAAAGCACTTTTAATACTAACAACTGAACATTCGCTGACGATGTAACTTCATACTGAGAGTAGATCGAAATATATTCTAAAGATCGAATTGATTGGGACTTCAAGTGTCTCCTATCCGTTTGTTCCACCACTGGTAAAGATTTTCATGGCTGGAGTTAAATATACAATACCTGAAAATTAAATATTAATTTTATAACTGGTTAGCTTTTGCTTTTTAATCATCTAGTTTTCCCTCTATGCTTCTGTGTCGGCTATGTGGAAGTAACAGGATAAATGGTAAACTAGATGAGGCCGTTGGCGTAAACGACAGTCTAATATAATATAAAATGAACGTTAAAAATAAATACTAAGTAGAAATGACAGAACAAGAAACGAAGTTTTAAAAACCCCAACAATATTGAAAACAAAAATGACAGCAAAAAAGACAAAAGAAAACAAGAACTCTAATATATTTTTTGAAGGTCGTCAGAGAAAAGGAAATTTGTTTCCATTTAACAATGACAGTGTTATTCTTTCATCAACAAAACACCTAATGAATCATAACCAAATGACTTAAGTAAATAGTTTAAGCAATTCATGACACACACACACACACACACACACACACACACACACACACACACACACACACACACACACACACACATACACACACACAGCACTAATATTTTAATATTTTTTACTTTAAATGATCTTATCCATTTAACACACACATATACATATATATGTGTGTGTGTATTTTTGTGTGCGCGTGTATGGATGTATGTATGTTTGTGTGTGTGTGTGTGTGTTTGTGTGTGTGCGTGCGCCCGCGCGCGCGTGTGTGCGTATGAATGTGCGTGTGAATGTGTGTGTGTGTGTATGTTTGTGTATGTGTATATGCACGTATATGTGTAGATATTCCCTCTGCTTTAAATGTTTGTTGTCAGATTACTTCTCTCTATCTTTTCTGTTTATGTATGCATGTATGTATGTTTGTATGTATGTATGTATGCATATTTGTATGTATGTTTGTATGTATGTATGTTCTCTTTTTTTAATTTAGAATTCATTTTCATCGACCTCCTTCTTGGTAGTAAGGTTGTGAAGTAAAGCATCTTGTTTTGCTCATCATCCTTTAAATCTTAAGATGGTCTTGTAGATTTTTATTGTCCCAGATATTGAAATCATTTGTAGCGTATGAATTAAGGAGTTGCATTCTCTTCTCAATAACCCAAGTTCAGCCATGCTTTGCTCCAGATAGTTTGGTACGCATCCTGTTGCTCGAAGACTAATAGGTGCGAAACTGACAGTGTATCTTGGGTTCCAGATTTGCAAACTCCTTATGAATTGTCCATAGACATTATTTTCCTCCTGTATTTTGTGACCACATAGGTGTCCAGAGGATGTAGGAATATATGCATATATATATGTATGTATAAACAGGGTGTTCCCTCAAAATTGACATCATTTCGTAGTCTAATAACATAACCAATTCTCGCTCAATGATCTCAAATTTTAACAAAATGTGTAAAAACTAAGTCGGACGTGCCAGTGATAAGGACAATCTGTTGTCGAAATGGCCTCCACGTTCAACCGACTTGACACCTTGTGATTTTTTCTAAGAGGCTATGTTAAAAAGACTGGTCTACGTCCCATTCTTCCTACAAGCCTAGAGGAACTCAAGCAGAAAATCACTGAGGTACCGGAGAACGTTATGCAAAGCATGCTACAGAGTGTTTGGCAGGCGTACCAACTTGACGTGTCACAGGCGGTGCGTATATTGAACAGTTTTGAAGCGTTGTGAAATCGGTTATAAAGTCTACATTCCACTGATTCTCTCGTTCAAATTTTGATAAATAAATCTTTTATTGTTTAGAATGAAGCCTGTTCAATTTCGTTTGTTTCGAGTCAGATATTCACGCTTCAAATGGTGTGAAATTTTTGGGACACCTTGTATAATTGATAATTTTGCTTTAGACATTAGTGAATGCTAGCGGTAACATGTAATTTCCAGCAATCTATCACGTGATCAGACCGTCGGTAGCTAAACTGACTCCCTCACGGATTACCCTAGTAAGAAGGCTTGCTAAAAATTCAGTAGAGCAAAGTCAAGAAACATGAAAGGGATGATTCCAGCATGGGGTTAACAGCTAATAATTCACATCGCACCAAGACATTGAAAATCTCAAGATTGTGAACGAGTCCTCAGTAAGATCACTGGTTATGACAGACAGTTATGCGCTCCTGAGTCGAGGTGGAAGTAGGTTTTATAGGAGAGGCCGCTCTGAATAAAATAATTCATCTGCAACTATTCGTAATAATTCATTAACGTAGGGGGTTTTATTTTACGCATGGCCAAGTACGGTTGTGTGTAGCTGTGCACATCATAACTTATTTTTATTATAGTTCTTTTAGATCTTAATTATGCACAAGTCTTAGTTCTTAATATAGATGATTCACTTAGCTGTGTTGAACTATCATAAAATTACTTGATCTCTTCGAAGTAATATCTTCTTCTATATATAGTATATTGTAAAAATTGGTGGGTTCTGGTGGTTTTGTATACGTAGCGCATTTCTTGTGTTGTAAAAGCTGCAAATCATCAACTAAGCTGAAATAGCTTTGCGGCTCATTAGCAAGCAATGGCCAAAATCATTATTGAGATGACTTCCATCATGTCTATCTATCTATCTATCTATCTATCTATCTATCTATCTATCTATCTATCTATCTATCTATCTGTTTGTATGTTGTATGTATGCATGTACGTCTGTATGTATGTACGTTTGTATGCATTGGATGCATGTTAGTATATGTATGTGCGAAGCAGGTGTCATTGATCACTGACGTCATCTGACAAATGCCAACCAAGATGACGTGAATCAGCCAAGCCTTACCTGCTAAAAATAGCAACCCAAATACTTTTGAATTAGATCCCAATGCTGGATGTTCAAGAACCAAATGAAGGATAGATTTCCAATCCCAGGGTCATCCTCATTCCAAAAAGATATATATCTATGAAGAGCAAATATAGACTGAGATACAGGGATCCCAGAAGTGTGTATATCCACGTGTATGCAAGTATATATTCATGCCTGCTTTATAGCTATACATGTCTGTCTTTACGTATGTTGTATACGTGCGTGCATGCATGCTGTATGTACGATTGTATATCTATTTGTCTGTTTGTTTGCCTGTCTGTCTGGCAGTATGTATGTATGTATTCATATGCGTATTATGTATACACGTATGTGTGTGTTCAAGCATGGATGTTATTATATTTATGGATGGGAATGCTTTGAGTTACATATAGGCACATACGCATGTTTACTCATTTATATATGCATTTATCAAAGTCCAAATCTCTGGAAAGTTCTACAGATTTTCGAAGTTGCTAATCCCCTAATTAGTTTTGCTCTTGGTAGTGTGAAGCCGAATTCCTCAAGATTAGTAACGAGGCAGTTCGTTATACGTCCCAGTAATTAAATATATAATTTGAAAGTTATTGTCCAGGAAACATATCAGCAGATTTCTTATTGGATCCTAATAAAAGTTTCCTTTTCTACTTACGAAAGCGAAATTCTGTCTCTCTGGGATCCCTGTATCTCAGTCTATTTTTGCTCTTCATAGATATATATCTTTTTGGAATGAGGATGACCCTGGGATTGAAAATCTACCCTTCATTTGGTTCTTGAACATCCAGCATTGGGATCTAATTCAAAAGTATTTGGGTTGCTATTTTTAGCAGGTAAGGCTTGGCTGATTCACGTCATCTTGGTTGGCATTTGTCAGATGACGTCAGTGATTAATGACACCTGCTTCGTTAATTTTACGTCGAGATAAGAACTTTTGGGACAAATTGGCCAACAGTTGGAATTCAACTTTGGACTGGATATAGTAGCATTACGGATCATCCTTTCGTCTGATGATATGTTGCGGCAGAGTCGTGCCCCTTTTTTTCAGCATGTATTCTAGGTTATCAGACAAAGGATGTTGCTCAAGGAGCTGCCTTCCAAGTCTTATGATGTAATCAGCCTCATGTATGCAAACTTGGTCAAAGATGCACTTCGACACTTTCTGGTTAAAAGATGTTACCGAAGGGATAGGATGCGACATCCAAAGGCATTTTGTTTGTATGTATGTATGTATGCATGTATGTATTTATGTATTTTTGCATGTATGTATGTATGTATGTATGTATGTATGTATGTATATATATTTATGTATGTGTGTATATGCGTGTATGTGTGTATATGTATGTGTGTGTGTGTGTGTTTATGTATGTGTATATGTATTATGTATGTATGTTCCTATATATGTATGTATGTATGTATGTATGTATGTGTGTATATGTATGTATTTACGATTTTACTTTAACTTCTATTTAAGTTCTTCTCAAGAGAGTTCAAGCCGGTCGCTAACAAAACGACAAGATCTTTTTGAGTTAAAAGAGCTCCTGGCGTTTGTAAATATGTGGTTGAGTTGGTTTGTCGGTTGAGCTGCCGATGCATACGCTCAACTGTGTGCATCTATCCACCTAAGGAATCTCAGATGGAAGATATTTGTGATGTCTTACAAATTTTCACTGTGACACTAATAGATTGGATTAGGAAGGAGAATCTACGTCAGTTAGTCAGTCAGTCAGTCAGCAGTATGTTTGTATGTATATATGCTTATATATCTGTCCATCTGTTTGTATGTATATATGTGTGTGTGTGCACGTTCACGCGCGTGTGTGTATCTGTGCATTGTTGCATATTCATTGAATATCATTTGAGTGAATGCTAAACTTTAAACTTATTTTATACTGTTCCTATAAAGATATTTTATTGTCCAAAGTGATTTTTCTATTACTGATATAATAACGACCACAACAACAATAACAGCAACAGGCGGTAGTAGCTGCAATTATAATAATGCCCCACTAAAACGACATCTGAAGTAGGAACAGGAATAATAATTTTAGCAATAAATTCAACAATAACAACAGCAATTACAGTCTTTCGCAATCAGAACGTAAAACACGCATGCGCACCGACAACTAACCAGCTTTATTTGTCATCTTCATCAGTGACTTTATCGTGTTAGCATGGTTAACTCGACAGATTTTCACCGTCTGTGGTATTACAGTATCAATCAGTTGATTCGTATTATATGACCTATCAATCAATTAGTCTTTAGTGAAAAACTGTTGTTGTTATTGTTGTTGTTGCTGCTGTTGTCGTTTAGCCCTTGGTTAACAAATTGGTGGAATAGATCTATTATCAAAGACATTCCAATCAAAATCATAGCTGTGTTGTTAAGATCGCTTCGAAGCCAATTGATTTCGAGTTCAGTCTCACAGCTCGTCCAGTTGGGTAAGAGTCTTCTGCTATAGCCCCCGAGCCGACCAATCAATACCTTTTTGCAATTTGGTATCATACATGAATTCTCTCTCCATCTCTCTCTCTCTCTCTCTCTCTCTGATATTAGCTTTCTATTTTTGTCATTCTCTCTATGGTTAGTTTATTCTGTACTATATACACTTATTCTACTGTTACTAATCTTTCTTTTCTATGTAACTCTCCTCCTTCACTTTATAACTAACTGTCTTTTCCCTGTCTGCTCGAGTGACTACCTATATTATCTGTAGCCTGGCTGACTGACTATTCCTTTCTCCACTTTGTTAATTCTTCACTTACCTTTGTGTCTTTATAAGCAACATCGCATGATTCATTTTTTTGTCACTCTTTTCGGCGCAGGCGTTCTTTTCTCCTTCCAGATTCCTGTGGCGTAACAGAAAAATAAACCAATGAACAAAAGTATAAATAAATAATCACTTTTTTTTTACATAAAAGACTGGCAAACTCACTGGTTCTTTTTATCTTTTAGTGAGGAGGTAAGGCGGTGCTCAGGACCATTTACAGTGTCTTTGAGATTGGTAGGAGGGAAGAATGATTGTAACAGAGAAGACTTCACTAAAGGCACACAAAACGGGCGACGGATCAATTTGTACTTCCAAAGTAAGTCATGCGGGATTTGACCGAAAGGAGCAAAAAAAAATAAAAAAAATAGCGTAAGTCATTTGGTCCGATGATTTTACAACTCTGCCAATCCGATTCTCGGGATTGATCCTTTTCTTATCGACCACAAAAGGATAAAAGCCAAAGTTGACACCAATGGTAATTGTACTCAGGAAGCCAAGTGCCTGAACAATTGCTGCCAAATATTTTATCTAACGATCTAGCGACTCTACCACTGTACCACCGACAAGTCAAGAGTACGCTTAATTTCTGGGGAAGATATTCTAATAAATACTCTTAAATATATGTAGAAACAAATGGACGCGAATGAGACGTAGGTAACTACTTAGTAGCATTTAGTTACACCTCTATGTTCTGTGTGCAAATCGTTAATTGGATGGTGAGGTAGCTTCAGATCAGCTCTGAATCAACAGACCGATGATCAAAGTGTTTTCAGAAACGGCCATCTTTTATGTACACATAGTGTATGCATAAAATAATGTGCGGGCAGTTTACATTATTCAGTATGTCCTTCTTCCCTAAGAATTGCAAAGTAACGTGTGATTAGAGGGCGATTATTGCTTACAACTTCTAGCATGTGTAGCGACCACGTAGGAACACATGATGGGGCTATGCTTCGCTGGCAAATTCTAATAAAACTAAAATATATCTGTTACTATCAAGATTCATTCTAATAAAGCTCAGATCTCTCCTTATACATAAGAATTCGATATTTTAAAAATTTATTCTAATTTTTCAAAAATGTCCCCGCTTTTCTTTGTGATTTGTTAATGACTACTGTTAGATTTTGTTTACATTTTCCAATTAATGAGTAAATTTTAAATTCATTAACTATTTCTTCATGTGTGTACGTCATTCTGTACATCATCGCCTACTTGTTTTAATGGAGTAGGAATATTGCCTTCCTCCTGATTCTTCTCAAACCACCACCACCACCACCACCACCACCACCACCACCACCACCACCACCACCACCACTACCACCACCACCACCACCACCACCACCGCCGCCGCCGCCACCGCCACAGCCGCCACCGCCGCCGCCGCCACCGCCGCCACCGCCGCCGCCGCCGCCGCCGCCGCCGCCGCCGCCACTTCTGCCACCGCCGCTTCTGCCGCCGCCGCTTCTGCCGCCGCCACTTCTGCCGCCGCCGCTTCTGCCGCCTCCGCCGCCTCCGCCACCTCCGCCTCTGCGCCTCTGCTTCTGCCGCCGCCTCTGCCGCCTCCGCCTCCTCCTCCACCGCTGCCTCCACCTCCGCCGCCTCCACCTCCGCCGCCTCCACCTCCGCCTCCACCTCCACCGCCGCCGCAGCCGCCGTATTTGGTTTCCCTACCCCTCCTATCCACCTCGTATAACCGTCTCTGTCAAAGCCTCGTTATGAGAAGCAAAACTAACCACACCACGATAAGATTTTCCTGCCTACTCATCCATCAGTTTTGGAAATTATATCAATCTAGAAATATTTATTATTAATGATATGCTGAAACTATATTGGTTTGGGTTCTGAGGTATGTGTATTGTCGTATCGTTGTCTTTATTTTATCCGCCATTCTAATCTCTCGAAATTGACCTCTAGCTTTCTGTATTTTGCGAATCAACCGATGACCATCTACGGGGACTGGAATCAGTATAGTGTTACATGGCTTCTTCTTTCCACCTTCCAGACAATTTGTCTTCTAACTGTCGAATACTTTGCCTGACTCAAAAGCTCCCTTCCCTGCATCTACTCATCAGGGAATCGAAGCCATCACTGTACACGGCTTGAGAAGAACGTTTTCGGCAAATGGAGAAAAGATGATGCATCACATTTCTACGCTAGATCGGTTACAAACTAGCTACAAGCCTTCATTATTATGCCGTCCCTGAAGATTCCGAAAGAAATTTGAAGCGACACAAATACTTGACTCCATTACGTTGAACGAAGAAGGATTGAAAGACAGAAATAAACGAATAATTAAATATGATAAGAGATTGAGCAATAGTCAAAATATGTAGCAGATAGTTAGCATAGCCTTGACATGTTGACACATGATGGGATACAGGATATCGAGACAGACAGAGAAGACTGATAGTGATAGCGATACATAAACATATTTATACAACTATATTTCTCGTATTACACCAGGGACAAGATTATGAAAACCGCCTCTTTATTTAAAATAACAATGTATACATTATATTTTTATTAGATTCAAGCGTAAAAAAAAAACCAGGCCTAACAGGTCACTAAACGTTGAAAATTTATGATTAATGTCATAGTAGTAACTGTGTGTATGGATGTATGCGTATGTATATAAATATGTATATATATATATATATATATATATATATATATATATATATATATATATATATATATATATAAGGTTTTTAAACTTTTAAATTTTCATATTCAAAAGAGACAGAGACTTCAAATTCGATATATCGATTTATTCACCACTCTATGTTAACATTTCTGTGCCAAACTTATCCAGTGACTGGTCCATTGGATTTAGACGTTTGGCACTTCTTCAGGAGTGGTTACCTTTCGAACAAAACACGAAAAAACACATACATAACTATTATTAGGTCTTAAGGATATCGTTAGCTTTGAAAGCTTTCAAAGCTAACGATATCCTTAAGACCTAATAATAGTTATGTATGTGTTTTTTCGTGTTTTGTTCGAAAGGTAACCACTCCTGAAGAAGTGCCAAACGTCTAAATCCAATGGACCAGTCACTGGATAAGTTTGGCACAGAAATGTTAACATAGAGTGGTAAATAAATCGATATATCGAATTTGAAGTCTCTGTCTCTTTTGAATATGAAAATTTAAAAGTTTAAAAACCTTATGATATAAATATAAACTGTGAGAACGACCCTTAAGGAATCTAACTAATGATCTCCTAAGGTAAGTTCTTATGCTATATTGGTAACGGTTGCCACATCCTCTGGGAAAAAAATTATTATATATATATATAGATATATACAAATTAATATACATATATTCTTTCATTCTTTCATTTGTTACCGTCATTCGACTGTAGCCATGCTGAAGCACTGCCTGTAGTCGAAGAAATCTACCCTAGGACTTATTCTTTGTAAACCTAGTACTTATTCCATCGCTCTCTTTTCCCGAACCGATAAGTTAAGGGAACGTAAACACACCATCATCTGTTGTCAAGCGATGGTAGGGAGGACAAACACAGACACATAAATACATACGTACACACACACACGCATATATATATATATATATATATATATATATATATATATATATATACGATGGTCTTCTTTCAGTTTCTCTCTACCACATCCCCTCATAAGGCTTTGATCAGCCCGAGGCTATAGTAGAAGACACTTGCCCAAGGTGCCACACTGTAACAATGAACCTGGAGCCATGTGGTTGAGAAGCAAGCATCTTACCACACAGCCACGCCTGCGCCTACATATATAAACGTATATCTATATATCTATATATCTATATATATATATATATACATAATACATATATATATGTGTATATATATACACATATATGTATATATGCATTTATGTTTAAGCATATTCATGCATACATGCACACGCACACATATACACATGTATGTATATGCATATATACATATACTCATACATGCACGCATAAATATATATATATATTATATAATACATATATATATGTATATATATACATATATACATACTTATATATGCCCACATAAATAAATATATATATATTTATTCATCTATATACATACATATATATATGTATATACATACATATATATATCTATATATATATATATATATATATATATATATGTATATATGTACACACACACGCACACACACACACACACATACATATATATATATATATATATATATATATATATATATATACATATCCATATATGCACATGCATATATATATATATATATATATATATATATATATATGAATGTGTGCGTGTGTGCGGGTCTGTGTGTGTGTGTACATACATGCACACGCATACACAAGCATGCACATATATCGCGTTGCAGATCACCACCGCTTTATTGTTGTATATTTTTTCTGCTTACACCAATGACGCAGAGTTAGATAATACGCGGGAATGCAACAGTAAGCATAATTCCAATCATTGACTGGGGGAACAGGAGACAGCGTTGCACATAGCGCAGATAAAACAAATATTAAAGGATTTGAGTTGAGGTCGGAGCTCATAGGTAGTACCTAATGTGTGTGTGTGTGTGTGTGTGTGTGTGAGAGAGAGAGAGACAGAGAGAGAGAGAGGAAGGAAGGATGATAGAGTAGCTGAGTTACTGATTCGAGCAGTCATTGATTGAGTATTGACCTTATAAGACATCAATAAACATCATGATGTATGGTGGCCATGTTCCGAGAAATATGAATACGTTGTCTTTGACGTGTCTTTTAAAACTTTTCTTTTGCTTGAATAGTTTATATCACTTGCATATTCCATATCATAAATATTTCATTACCTTTCCGGGTCCACGCGCTATACTAATTCTATATAAGAATATAGATATATAAGAATATGTATGTGTTTGTATGTGTATGTGAGTGCGCGCGAGTGTGTGTGTGTGTGTGTGTGTGTGCGTGTCTAGTTTTGATTTCTAATTATATCTGTTTTATAACCTTGAGTAAATATACCAGTCTGAGAGATAAAACCTCATGATAATCTCTGTAGTCGAGTATCATTCAATCCCAGAGAAGTTACAACTATAGCAGAAGACACTTGCCCAAGGTGCCACATAGTGGGACTGAACCCAGAACCATGTAGTTGGGAA
>NC_142928.1:23885881-23890881 GCF_046866305.1 Octopus bimaculoides
GTCTCCCTTTCCACTCTTTCTCTCTCTCTCTCTTACACCATTTCATTTATTTCTTTCTCTCACTCTCTCCTTCTAATCATCTCCACTCATCCTATCCCCCACCCCTCTCTCTTCTTATGACCAGAAGCTCCATTATACGATATTGTTATTGTTGTATTTTATTCTTACCTTTTCAAATTTCCCATGTGTCCCTAGACTAACCAAAAATCAAATGTTATATTTACTGATGGACTGTTCACTCACGTGCCCAAGTCTCTCTCTCTCTCTCTCTCTCTCTATCTTAGACATTCATTTCCTCTTATTTTTTCCCCTCCCATTATTTTTCTTTCTCTGACTACCTTTCTTCTCTTAATATTCGTCTTAGTTCTTTGTTTCTTTCGTTACTTCTTTCCTTCTCCTTGTCCTCTTCCTCGTCCTCGTCTTCGTCTTCCTCGTCCTCGTCTTCGTCTTCCTTCTCCTCCTCCCCTCCTTCCCCTCTTCATCCCTTCCCCTTCATCCCTTCCCCTCTTCATCCCCTTCCCCTCTTCATCCCCTCCCCCTCTTCCTCCCTGCCTCCCTGCCTCCCCCTCTTCCTCCCTGCCTCCCTGCCTCCCCCTCTTCCTCCCTGCCTCCCCCTCTTCCTCCCTGCCTCCCCCTCTTCCTCCCCCCTCCTTGCCCCCTCTTCCTCCCTGCCTCCCCCTCCCTGCCTCCCCCTCCCTGCCTCCCCCTCCCTGCCTCCCCCTCCCTGCCTCCCCTGCCTCCCCTGCCTCCCCTGCCTCCCCTGCCTCCCCTGCCTCCCCCGCCCTGCCTCCCCCGCCCTGCCTCCCCCTCTTCCTCCCTGCCTCCCCCCTCCTCACCATCATCATCCTTATCATCACCACCGTCTTCTTTTCTTCTGCCCTTTCCTCTCAATCTACTCTTCTCCTTCTCCCTCTCCTTTCCCCCCTTCTTCCCCTTCTTTTCCTCCTTCTCTCCTCGTTCTCCTTTTTGCCTCATCTTCTCTTCCTTCTCCCCTTCTTATTCTCTGTCTCCCCCTCCTCCTCCTCCTCCTCCTCCTCCTCCTCCTCCTTTCCATCATTCTCTGTATCCCTCTCCTACTCTCTCTCTCTCTCTCTCTCTCTCTCTCTCTCGCTCTCTCTCGCTCTCTCTCGCTCTCTCTCTCTCTCTCTCCTCTTAGTTCGCCTTCCATCATTCACAATGTGCATTATCTATTATTGTTACCGGAAACGTTTCTATTTTGGAAGGATAGATCGAAAGTGCAGAAGAACGAGAAGAAATAAAGAAAATAAAAACTGCATATGTGATCTGATTTCCGATATCTTTGAGTCTGTCTTTACCTGTTAACATTCAAGGGTCATTCAGAGATGTAAGTTCTTGTCAAGTCCTCACCTTGCTCTTAATAATGTATCCCAGAATTGGCAAGTAGAAAAACCAGATATTTGGGCATACTGGTAAATGGTGGGGCATTTTAGATGCCCTTAAATCAGTGGTTCTCAACCAGTTTTCCTATGGACCCCTTTGAATTCTATTCAGATGGGTCCTCATACCCATTCGATGTTTAAGAAGTGTATTATATTTTTATAAATGAATATTATTAGGAATTGTATTAAAAAAATTGTTTGAACTATTATATGTATCGTAGAAATATAACCAAATTATTGCATATAAATTTCAACAACAAAATCTTATATGAATCCCCAAAGGTTCTACGGACCCCGGTTGAAAACCATTGCCCTAAGTCAATGACTGGAAGAGGTTCTGTTCGACCCGTGAATAGAAAAACACTTTCCAAGGTTAAAGCCTACACAAATCTAGGATATGAGACATTTGACCGCTTATTTGGAATCGCTAATTCGACGCTGACTTCTTTGACATCAGATGTTTTAATGTTTCTTTCGTTCACTCCACTCACCTGTCTGTCTACCTGTCTGTGTTTATCTGTGTGAGCATCTAGTTTGTATGCATGAGTAATGTCTCTCTCTCACACTCACTTTTTCTGTGTGTGTATATATCTGCGAGCAAGTGTGCTTCTCTCCAGTGCCAAAAAGTGCTGTTGCCTAAACATGTTGAATGTAAAGTCAAGCCAACCTGATATTTACAAGAGAGAACACGGCGAAGAAACAAGCCGAAATTGTGAGGTGTAACACGTCCTTATATTTGGGTCCCGATTATTAAGTTAAAGAAATATAGTCAGGTGTCCCAGTCTCTACTTGTTGTCACCTGACCCGTTGTCACTTTAGTATCGCAATATGGTAGGGTAAGTAGTGCAGAGATAACAAAAGAAGATATGTAATTTGGAGATGATGAGGAACTTACGAGTGCTAATGATCCCCTAAAGGCGAAGTATCCATAATGGAGCTGTGCCCTATTGAGGGTGCAGAAGTGACGCACATGAGACCGGTGTATGATTAAACGGCCAGGGGTTAAAGTTATGTTAACCAGAGACATCTGCGATTCTTTGGTTTTAGAGAATGGGAGAAGCGAAAGAGAGAAGGCAAGGTACGGAGAACAGGCCACAGTCTCCAGAGTGCTATAGATCTGCAGATAGCAAAGGTCATATCGTGCCCAACCGTCAAAGCTATCAAAAAGACACCATTGCAACCCTTATCTTAGCAGTTTCAGAACCCCACCACCACCACCATTTGCACAGGAGATGGAAGAGAGGGGAAAAAACTGCCGGTAACAAAGAGAAAAGGACTCCGAAGAAGAGGAGCAAATATCAAGAATGTGACCAAAACGAGTGAGAAAGCACTCTTCCTCCAAACAGCATCATGTGGCTCAGAATCGTGAGGCTGAGCAGAGAAGGGACAATAGAATTACCTGTTTCAATGAACGATATACTTTCGACGGTTTAGATGTTCTCGTGTAAATCGGTACTTCAACTCAGCAGACTTTTCGATCAAAAGGCAAAACGTATCCTATTTCATAAATAGTGATAGATAAATTAAGTACCCAACTGAAAAATGCTCGTGGGTTGGTATAATCAGCTATAACTCAAAATAGTGGTGCCCTAGCATGGTTACAGCTCAGTCACTAAAGCTAGTAAAAGAATGGTTGCAAACACAAATTATAAATCATCAAGGCCGTAACTGAATTCTGTAGTCGAAGGAGAAGAATTTGGATAAGGCATAGGTTGATTCCTAGAATATTTTGGCAATGATACCCACTACTCTTTTACTTGTTTCAGTCATTTGACAGTGGCCATGCTAAAGCATCACCTTTGGTCGAGCAAAGCGACCCCAGGACTTATTCTTTGTAAGCCTAGTACTTACTCTATCAGTTTCTTTTGCCGAACCGCTAAGTTACGGGGGACATAAACACACTAGCATCGATTGTCAAGCGATGTTGGGGGGACAAACACAGACACACAAACATACACACACACACACACACACATATATATATATATATATATATATATATATATATACGACGGGCTTCCTTCAGTTTCCGTCTACCAAATTCACTCACAAAGTTTTGGTCGGCCCGAAGCTATAGTAGAAGACACTTACCCAAGATGTCACGCAGTGGGACTGAACCCGGAACCATGTGGCTGGTATGCAAACTACTTACCGCGCAGCCACTCCTACGCCTAGAAAATTTTAGAAACATTTCCATAAATAGGTTATCATTAATAATTCATTCTAATCATGGCACAAGGCCAACAATTTTGAGGGATACAGTCAAATCGATTACACCGACATCTACCATTTGAATGGTATATTAATTTATTGACAACTGGACCCCTGAAAGGATAAAAGGCAAAGCTAACATGGATAGGATTTGAACTCAGAACATAAGGTAGAAGAAATGCCACTAAGTAATTTGTCAAGTGTGCTAACGCTTCTGCCAGCGGGTTGCCCTTCAGGATATCACTAATAGCAATAAGCATGTACATCAAACATGTTACGAATAAACAGGAAATAATTCTGCAGGCATACAAGAGAGAATTACAATAATCAATCTTAACTATATTAGAAGAGAAATATCTCAAAGGAGCTTACTCCGCTCCTATTCTGTCAGACGTTCGTTACAATCATGCGAAATCAGCTTGGACTCGTATTTACAGGCTACAGAAGAGCAATCTTTTATATATATACACACACACATATATATATATATATATATATATATATATATATATATATATATATATATATATATATATATATATATATATATATATATATATCTAATAAAGTAAAGTTGTGGAATACCGTACGAGTGGAAATATATATGAAAGAAGGTTTGAAAATGCACTTATTTTAAAGATATTTATTTACTTAACCGGTTTCACTTTTTTAGAAAAAGATTATCAAAAGTCTTTGAGAATAATAGAAAATGTTAAAAATACAGTTTGAGTATTAAAATGCATATATACATTCTTTGATGATAATAAGAGGAATATATTTAAAGTATAAAGCTTTGTATGAGCTTTGTAGTGTTACATACTGATTATCACACATTCTCTGATAATAAGATGAAAATGTTAAAAACAGTGTATGAAAATACATATATGGAAAAATACATATACATATTCTTTGATAATAATAGAAAATGTTAGAAACAGTTTAAGTATCAAAATACATATATACATTCTTTGATAATAATAATCATAAGAATATGTTTGAAACAGTTTACAACGTTGTTATAACAAAAAGGATTTGGTAAAATATGTATATATATACCCAGGAAATATATTTAAGAGTTCGCAAAAAGTTGAGGAGGAACTGACCTAGCTTTTGTCTCTTGTGTGTATTGAGGGAATGTTTGCTGTCTTAAGAGACAATACGACTGGCTAGCTGGGGTGGGAGGAAGGAAGAGTTAAAAGGGATTTTTTTATTTTTGGTTGGTCTGTAAGCTAGTCTGTCATGGTTCACTGGTTTTGGGGACTGGTTTTGTGCACATCTCTATGTGTGTGTGTATATATGTATGTTTGTGTCCGTGTGTGTGTGTGCCGTTTTTATTGGTCCCAGAGTTTATTGTGGAATGTGTATATGAGTATGTGTGTGCTTTATCTC
>NC_142928.1:23893381-23915881 GCF_046866305.1 Octopus bimaculoides
GTAAAAAAAAAAAAAAAAAAAAAAAAAAATCAGAGCCTGGATAATTATGGTTTCAAATTTTGTGGAAAGGGATAAGTCGATTACATCGATCCCAGTGTTTAACTGATGCTTATTTTATCAACCCCGAAAGGATGAAAGGCAAAGTCGACCTCAGTGGAATTGGCAATCAGAACGTAAAGGCGGATGGAATGCCGCTAAGCATTTTGCCTGTCATACTAACGATTCTGCCATTTCGAGCCTTAAGAGCCTGAATAATAATCGTTTCTATTCTAGATACAAAGCCTGAAATTTAAGGGGGAAGGCATAGTCGATTACATCGACCTTAATGTTCAACTGGTGCTTATTTTATCGGCCCCGAAAGGATGAAAGGCAAATTGGTCCTCAGCGGAATTTGAACTCAAAATGTAAAGAAGGGCAAAATGTCGCTAAGCATTTTGCCCAGCGAGCTAACCCTAAGATCTTGAATAATAATACTTTTCACAAGGCCTGAAATTTGGGTGGGGGAGGACCAGTCGATTAGATCGACCCCAGTATGCATCTCGAAAGGATGAAAGGCAAAGTCGACCTCGGCGGAATTTGAACTCAGAACATAAAAACAGACGAAATACCGCGAAGCATTTCGCCCGGCGTGCTAACGATTCTCCCAGCTCGCTACTTTGATCCTGACGATGATATCTTTTCTTTTTCCTATAAGCACAAGGTCTGAAAGTTTGGTAGGGGGGAGCTTGTTGATTAGATCAAGGATGTAAAGCAAAGTTGGTCTCGTCAAAATTTGAACTCAGAATTCAGATAGCTGAGAGCTGCTGCAAGGCATTTTCCCTATAGCTTTTGAGAATCTGCCAAGTATCCACGCTGTTTCTTTATTAGCCACAAGAACTCGAAAGTTACAATAAAATAAGATACACTGAAGATTAAACAGAGGACTTACATAGTCTTGTGCGATGGCACAAACAAGTTATCTGAAGATGAAGGAAGAATTGAAAGACGTTGAATAATTAAATATGGGGGCAAGTTATGAATTCATGAAAACAACAAATACTTATATAGAATAAGTAAAAAAAAAAGGAAAAAATACAAAAAGCACACAATAATCTTGTCTAATGTTATTTAGAAATTTGTTCCAATAATCTATCCTCTTCGTGATTCCTGAAGTGACTTCCTCTTCCCAATTCCCACCCAGCAATACAGTCTGGAAAGTCCTGGAGTACATCATACAGGTGTTCATTGAGATATTTGTTAGCTTTGCAAAAAGCTGCGAACTTATTTCATTGATGGTGGAGAGGGTTCATTCACAAAGAAGTTGGGCTCTCCTTCACAGAAAATAGCCTTCGCTTCACTAGAAAGGGGCTCCTGAGTCTGGACCGGTGTCATCGAAAATAGATAGATAGAGTATACATATAATATATATATATATATATATATATATATATATATATATATATATAATAATAATAATAATAATAATAATATATATATATATATATATATATATGAAAGAAAGCCACGAATGACCTGTCCTTTTCTTTCCTGTTACTCTGTTGTTTTTCCTGTCCGCCTTTTGCATCGTCTATCTGTCCAGATGTTTTATTGTCCTCTATTGCGTTTTTGTTTCATTTATATATATATATATTTATATATTATACAGGGTGATTCAAAAGTCGCTATACATAGGAATAATTTATCTTTTTATAAGAAACAGTTTAGGAGAACAGTTTTTTCTTTTATTTATTTAACAGGCTCAATATGGTTACCATTGTTTTGAATAGACATTGCAATACGTTTAGCCCTCTCATTGTGAACTCGTAATAGCACATCTGGTGATACGTATGCAAATGAATTGGTGAAGCGTTCCTTCAAATGATTTATGCCTTTTATCTTTCCGTGATACACCATGCCTTTCAAATGCCACCCAAGATAGAAATCAAGAGGGGTTAGATCAGGGGATCGAGGGGATCTTATAAACTGTTACCTATAACAGTTTATGCGTATGCAGATTTTTTGAATCACCCTGTATATTAGCGAATTTCAACGCGATGCAATTCATAAGTGTGGGTTGGTGTTAATTCATGACGATTCTTTCGTATTGATACGTACATATCATAAATTATAACATCTCCGTCACCGTTAAGGCACGCACATACACAAGGCAAGCACATACACAAATACACTCAAGCACATGCGTATACACAAACATATACACAAGCACACACGCACAAGTGAGTTTTCACGCACGTACGCATTTGATTAATTGGACGTTTAAGATAGAATAACAACAAGCATGGATTATTCCATTTAGAAACTGAAATTAGTGGAGTAGGTTGTTGAGAAGTTGTAATTAAATCTAAAGTGACATATAAAACATCCAGTATTTATTCCTTACATTAGTGCCAACTTCAATATATTCGATTGTGAGGCAGAAAACGACTGTACAGACTTACTATACAAACGCATACACTTTAACCTCTGTGTGTGTGTGTCTTTCTCTCTCTAAGTAGTTATCTATCTATCTATGTACATAATATATATATATATATATATATATATATATATATATATATATATATATATGGGAGAATGTACGAAAAAAACAACAACAGACGAGGACAGGTGGTGTAAACAACAAAAGGATGTATTAGTATGACGCTCGGGAATACGGAAAGTCTTTAACGTTTCGAGCTACGCTCTTCAACAGAAAGAATACGGAGACAAGGAGAAAAACACGGAGAAAAAAAATTGAATAGTGTCCAGTCAGCGGTCAATATATATATTCTCTTTTACTCTTTTGCTTGTTTCAGTCATTTGACTGCGGCCATGCTGGAGCACCACCTTTAGTCGAGCAAATCGACCCCATGACTTATTCTTTGTAAGCTTAGTACTTATTCTATCGGTCCACTTTGCCGAACCGCTAGTATACAGGGACGTAAACACACCAGCAACGGTTGTCAAGCGATGTTGGAGGGAGGGGCAAACACAAACAAACATACACACACATATATATACATATACATATATACGACGGGCTTCTTTCAGTTTCCGTCTAACAAATTCACTTACTACTATAGCCCGAGGCTATAGTAGTAGACACTTGCCCAAGGTGCCACGCAGTGGGACTGAACTCGGAACCATTTGGTTGGTAAGCATTCAATTTGCCATAAAGGCAGTACACAGAGGAGTAGCTACGGGCTGGACAAACACATTAATGAGATGAGATGAATGATGAGTAAGATGGTATTAATGGGAGAAGACAGGTGCCGCCCGCCGAACTCTGCTTCTTTAAATCATTGTTCTTTTATAAATTTATACATAAATTTACAACTTGAGGCTATAAACCTCTTACTTTACAATTTCAATTCATCATTTCTTTAAAATGAGTCACTTGCCTCTTACAATTTTCTTTTTATGGGCCACAAGCCCTTTCAATATGAGGCACTCGTCTTCTTACATTTTACCGCCCGACCAGACTCCGTGCTTCACTTAAGCACCTCGCTGGTTCATCATCGGGTCACTTCAGTAAGAAACGGAATGCGTCTTTGGGGAAGGAATTCATCACCCTGTACAAGTCAGTCTCCCACACGACCTCCGCAGTCACCTGCGGAGGCCAACTAGGGTTCTTGGTACAGGTGAGGATCCCTCTCGTCCGACCCTTCCTAGCAAACTTTTTAACAAAATTTTAAACGGCCCCTCCCTTGTGGAAGAGGATTACAAATTCCTCCTCCTCCTCCTCCTCATAGGGCAAGTTCCGCAAGTTACACGATTCGGAAACAGCGACCTCCTTGCCAACAAAATTAAAACTCCTACATACATATTTATGTATGTATGTGTATGTATATATATATATATATATATATATATATATATATATATATATATATGCACACACACACACACACACATATATATATATATATATATATATATATATATATATATATATATATGTATGTGTGTGTGTGTATGTATGTATGTATGTATGTATGTATGCGGACTTTAAACTGTATCTAAGGACAGCCATTGAGAACTGCCCAATACATGTAGGGCAAGTGATCTATTAAAACTAAATTTCTAACACGTGATTAGTGTTTCATACCACTGCGATCTCCTGGCAAGGACTGCTCAAACTCAGTTATGGAGGTCTAGTTATTTTCTTTGGTCTGAGTGTGTCCTCATCTTTGTGCGTGCGTTCATTGGCTTGCGTTTTGCATTGGTTGATTGACTGTTATTTTTCGGCCTCTTCACTAGTTATTGTTTCATAAAATCGTGTGTGTTACATTTCTTTATTCATAATAAATTCATTATTCTACTTAAGGCCGTATTTCAAAGATTTTTTTTCTTAGTGTCATATTTGCAAATGTCAGAGATTTCTGAAATTACTTTTGAATGAGTTTAACCGTGAAACTAATTAAGGATAGTTCTATTGTAAAAAAGTGTTTCATAGCTGAGTGATTTTGGCTTGAATCTTGGGACTCATTTGCGTTATTCAATAGGAGCAAATATTTAAGGTGTTTGTTTTGTGTAGGTGTGTGTGGGAATATCTGGAATTATGATTGTTGTGTGTCAAGACAAAAGACTATAGCTAAGATATTTAAGATCACACACACACACACACACACACACACACACACACACACACACACACACACACACACACACACACACACACACACATATATATATATATGCACGTGCAGAGGAGCGGGATTCAGTGGTTAAGGGTTTGGATTCATGATCATAAGATTGGTTCCAATTTCTGAACCGGGCAATGTGTTGTGTGCTTGGTCAAAACACTTCCTTTCACAATGTTCCAAGCCATCCAGCTGTCAAAAATGAGTAATCCTGCGACAGACCAGTATATTAGCCACAAGGGCCGTCAAAAATAAGACTTTAGAAACATGAAGAAGAAGAACTTTAATAATGAAAATGAACGAAAAAATAACTAGCGGTTCAGCAGAAGAGACCGATAGAATAAGTACGAGGCTTACAAAGAATAAGTCCTGAGGTCGACAATTTGCTCGACTAAAGGTGGTGCTCCAGCATGGCTACAGTTAAGTGACTGAAGCAAGTAAAAGAGTAAATACATACTTCACAGAAAAGCGAGTAATCAAGAGCACAGTCGATATTATGACGTATTTCGCTTTCAGGAACGGCCATGTCATTTAATAAATCTGTTGGTGGTAGAACAAGCTAATGTTTCCTATTTCTTTACTGCCCATACGGGGCTAAACATAGAGGGGACAAACAAGGACAGACAAAGGGATTAAGTCTATTACATCGACCCCAGTGCGTAACTGGTGCTTAATTTATCGACCCCGAAAGGATGAAAGGCAAAGTCGACCTCGGCGGAATTTAAACTCAGAACGTAATAGTAGACGAAATACCGCTAAGCATTTCGCCCGGCTTGCTAACGTTTCTGCCAGCTCGCTGCCTTATGTTTCTACATAAGATCAAGCTAATGTTTCCATGGGGGTTTCTTGTTTATGCTTTGGATATTTATTGCAAATGCAATTATCGTAAAGAAACTTCAGAAACCCAAAGTATTTTCTTTATTGTTATTGTTGTTATTTAACTTCAGGTTAGGTCCTGATCGAGTAGACATCAAGATCAAAGGTGTTACAAACCATATCTGTCTTGTAATTCTCTCGTGCATTGCTCACCTCGGACTGCATTATCTAATGTAGCTTTCACCGTTCATAACTACAGGGTGCAGTATGAGAGAGATTTGGCTGTTGCTTTTCGCAGATTGAGCGACTACGTAGCGGTTCTTTGAGTTTTGTTGTTTGCACGCCTACCAACATCTTCCGTGAATTGCATGTATTTGACTCTGTTCTATGATTGTCGATTTATTGTCAAACGATCCAGTTGATATGTACATGCACCACACACACACACACACACACACACACACACACACACACACACACACACACACACACACGTTTATATACATAACGAAGAAGAAAGAGAAAGGCAGAAAACGTGTTGTGAAAAAGGAGAGCGAGAAAGAGATTATCAGTGTGTATAAGACAGATGGTTTGCTAGCTAGCTAGATAGGTAGATAGAGAAAGAAAGAAAGAGAGAGAGAGAGAGAGAGAGAGAGAGGGAGAGAGAGAAAGAGGGAGAGAAATGTGGTATAAAAGTATATAAGAATGAAGGAGGGTGGAGTAGATATATTTCGCAGTATAGAAAGCTCTGGAGCTGCAGAGAATAACGAACCTATTTATAAGCTTCAAAGCAAAAGTGAGTAAAAGTGACTGAGTGAGCGTGTGAGCATGTGTCTGTGCGTGTATGTGTGCGTGCGTGTATATGTGTGTGTTTGTGCGCGCGCATGTGAAAAGGATATTGATAAATAAAGAGCGAGACTGGAGTCATTTTACTACTTTTTAAATAAACGTGTTCGAAACAAGATCAGCGACTGATTCCAAAACATTTTAATATACTTTAGACTGATATTTCTTCAAATTGTATAATCCTTTTTAAATATTACAAGAAGTCATAGAAAACTCACTGGATCTAATGAAACATGCGTAAACAAGATGCATAAAATACCGACATGACGATAGCTAAATTAAATGCAAATATTTTGCAAAATTCAAATTATTTTGCTTCATTTGAAGAAATTGTAAATGCATGCCTTGAGGCTGATGAAGCACTTGAAATATTTTATATAAATTATGTAACACCAATATCCAAATTAAATGTTAAAATCACTTTGTAGACACATTGGTATCAGAATGCTGGCCGAATAAAAGAAGGAACATGCCAATATAATAAAATGTTTGAATCGTTGCAACCACTGCATATAACATAGAAGCGAGCAGGGCTGGTGATGTATTGATGTCATCCCATAAATAATGTTGCTTTTTTTTATACTTCTTTTATTTTTCAAAATTAAGATTAACAAAGTTCTTTTTGAATATAAAATATACTCTCCTTCATTTTCTACGATGCTTTTCCATCTATCTGGTAGACTTGCAAGGCCCCTCCTCCAAAATTCACATCTCCCTGATGAAAAATACTCCTCCAGTACTATTCTGACCTCGTCTACAGAATTCATATTTTTTTCCGTTCAAATGATTTTGAAGACTGCGGAATAAATGATAATCAGATGGTGCAATATCCAGTGAATATGGTGGGTGGCGTCTCGTTTCCCATTCAAACTGTTCCAGCCTTTGGAATATCATCCTTGCTGTATGTGACTGAGCACTATCCTGATGGAAGGACACCATTCGTCTTGGCACCAAAGTTGGTCGTTTTTCTTCTAGCGCTGACTTAAGCCACTCAAGCTGCTCGCAGTAGAACTCTTTTGTCATCGTTTGGTTTGAGTTTAAAAGTTCAAAGTAGACTAAACCTTTCATATCCCATCAAACATCTTACGTGGGTGAAGACTATCTTTATCCCGGGTGCCGGTGTTTTTCCTTTCCCTACCCACTGTCTTCGGCGCTTGACATTTTTATAGAGAAACCATTTCTCGTCTCCAGTCACCATTCGGTCCAAAAAAGGTTCATTCGTGAGATGTAACAGCAAAGAAGAGCACATATTCACTCTCTGCGCGCGATTAGACTCGGAAAGTTTGTGAGGAACCCATTGACCTAATTTTCCGACTTTTCCGATTGCACGCAGGTGTCGATGAGTGGTCGAATGACCAAATCCAAGCTTCTCTGCTAGTTCCCCAACAGTTACGATATAGCTTTGTTCCACCAGGGTTTGCAGGATGTCCTCGTTGAGCTCTACAGATATTTCAGGACGAGACTCGTCTGCTAAGCTGTAAGTTTCTGGTTCGAAATTTCTGAAACCACCGTTGAGACTGGCTTACGCTTATCGTCTGATCCCCATATACTGCATTAATATTCCTCGCACTTTCTGTTGCGTTGTTGCCTTTATTGAACTCATAAAGCAAAATATGCCGAATATACTCCTTTGCCACTTCCATTATGGCATAGAAAAAATGACTTAAAATTGAACTGCATTCTTCAAACCTTGCACTAAGAATAAATACAAGGTAAAATTACTATTTGCTTTTATAGCAAGTTGATGTAGGTAGTTTATTCCGTCCCCTCCGACTTTTAGTTCATGCGATTGAAAAAACCCGCATTATTTATGGGATGACCCAATATAAAGGTACTAATCAACAATAAACAGAGTATGTAGCAGAAATGATATTATAATAGCAAAGACCACTAAGTTATCCACTTGAGATACTTTTGGACCATTATTGGGTAAGTGTCCGCCGAGGCCGACTTTGCTTTTCATCCTTTCGGGGTTGATGAATTAAGTACCAGTGAAACACTGCGGTTGATGTAATCGACTAGTGCCCTCCCCCCAAATTTCAGGCCTTGTGCCCTATAGTACAAAGGATTATTGGATAGATGCAGGCATGGCTGTGTAATTAAGAAACTTATTTTGCAACCAGGTGGTTTCAAGTTCCGTCCTACTGCGCGGTGCCTTGGGCAAGTGGTTTCTACCATAACCTCGGGTTGACCAATGCCTTTAGGGTGAGTTTGGTAGAGGGAAACTGTGCGGAAGCCCGTTGTATATATATATATATATATATCTATATATATATATGTGTGTATGTGTGTGTGTGTGTGTGTGTGTGTGTGTTCGACTTAACTTTTCAAAACATGGAGCGGCCATGCTGCTCCAGCATGGCTTCCGTTCAATGACTAAAGCAAGTAAAAGATACAAGTCAGAACTGGGGACCTTTATTTAAAAATAAAATCTAACAACTGTATTGATGTATTCGCTTACCTATTATCCTTTATGTTATTATTTTGTTTATTGCTGTTAAGTCGGTGATTTGGCAGAAACGTTAGAGTGTCACACAAAATGCTTCGCGTCTTTTCTTCCACCTCAATACGAATTGAGGTCAAATTCGGCTTTTCCTTTCATCCTTTTGGAGTCGAAAAATAAACACCAGTCAAGCACTGTGGTCGATGTAATCGACTTGCACCTATCCCTAAATTTGTTGGCCATAATTAGAAAGAATTCAAGCCGGCAGAATTTTTAGAGTTTCAGAAAAAACAAAAAAAAAGAATGGCGTAGGACGAGGCATTACTACAGTATTTCTACTGGCTGTTTATTCTCTGAGTTCTAATCCTGCTGGCGTCTACTTTGCCTTCCAGCGTCGGTAAAATAAAGTACCAGTCAAGTTGTGGGTCGATTATTTTTTTTCTTTGGTTGCAGAGTTTGGAGAGAAAGAGGGAGAACTCATGACACTTGCAGGCCTTTCGAGATCTGTAAGAAGATTTCAGAGATTTGGGGATGGAGTGAGTGTTGGGATTCGTGATTAGTGTAGGGAAAAACGATTGAAAGCAACTAGGCGGTAAAACGTAGAGAGACTAGAGGCTCGGGGAAGACTGAATCGTGGAGCTGTGGCCATTATTGTAGTGAAAGAAAAAACAGAGATGTGAAAGCTCGCCTGTGAGACAGAAGTTGGTCTCTGTCCGTTAGTGATAGAGTATCAATCAGCCGAATGATCTTTCTTTGGATATGATCCACAATATCATTCCTTGCTATGCTAAGCACGTGCTTTTACCATGATAGATCCTCGGTGATAATGAAGCCCAGTATTTGGAGCGAGTGTGAAAGCTCTCGGTCACATTTAAAGGAGATGTGCTTGTCTGATATGTGTTGTGCTTAAGATTTCTGTTTGCCTGTTGAGGATGTTTTCGAGATCTCTGCTTATGAAATTAATGCAAGTTCGGCGAGAGGTGTTTAGGCTGCGTGTGGAGGAACCGTGGGGTTGAGAAGAATGAAGAGTCGTCATCTGCGTACGAATGGGCGTCAAGTAGGCCATTGATGTATAGAAGGAAGAGAATGTGGTGAGGAGGAGAACCGAATCCTGGTGTTAAGTGATAAAACCTATAAACAGGTTGTCAGATCTGTCTAGTTTCAGGCATTGTGTCTGTTTTCACTGTTGCATGTCAAATAAATTTAAGTCATTCAATTACCAAAATTGTCTAAATTATATTTAATTTAAGACCCAACATAAATTAGATTGGTATTTCTGAAACCAAAAGTCTTGCAAGTAAACAATTATTCAGAAAACGAAAATTAAGGCTCATTAATTATACTTAATTATCAGTTTTCTATTAGCTTCGGAACAGAAAAGTAGAAAGGTCGATATTTTCGAATTGCATTATATACTAATTTTATTGTAGGATGTTATTGCAGTGGCACATTTTGGATCAAAATAGCCGACGTTTTTATGGGAAATGTCTTCAGTGTTTAAAGAATACACAGGTACATACATACACACACAAATGAAGTAAAGCAAAGGTAGTAGGTGCATTTCATTTTCATTTTCAATTCTTAATTTCTATAATATCCGTCTGTCTGTTTGTACGTGGTCTGTATGTATGTATGTGGTCTGATCAATAAGTATCCGGAATGGTGTTAATGTAACGAAGCTAAAGCATGGAGAGTGAAGCCACTTGACACAGATTGACCTTAAACACTGCTCTACATGCGCACCAAGTTTTAACATTCTAGCTCACTTCCACTGTTTACAGCAGTGCTTGGAAGGAAGGTGTGTAGCGTGTGATCGTCGCATTGACCATGACAGAGAAAGTTGTCATAGCGATACCTGCTCAGAGGCCTACGTAAAGTTGCAGAGTGTGTATGAGGAGGCGTGTATAATATAATGTATAATTATATTTCTTACAGTTAATATACATGGAAAAATGATTTTTATGCTACATTGATGTATAAATTCAGTAGAAGCGAACATGAAGATACTATTAAAGAATACAATTTTCAAAGTTTAAAAAAAAAAGACATAGTTTTGGTATTACCTTCTATAATTTATGGCCTGAATTGGAATTAAAATGATAAGGAGTATTTAGAATGCCCATGCTATTGGTGTTCATTGAATTCAGTGCAGTCGTTAGCTATAAGAATAGCTTTTGTCTTATTAGCAGCTCCTTAAAATACATAAGTCGAAATCTAATGATTCTTCCTAATTTTGGTACAAAACCAGCAATTTTAAAAGAGAGTTAGTACATTACATCAACCCCAAGTGCTCGAATTGCTCTTATTTTATCGACCCCGAAAGCATGAAAGAAGTTGACGTCGGTGGAAGTTGAACTCGGAACGTAAAGAACAAGAAGAAATGCCACTAAGAATTTTGAAATCAAGACGGACGTAATGCTATTAGGCATTTTGCCCGGCGTGCTAACGATTCTGCCGGCTCGCCGCCTTTAACCACATACAAAAAATGTTTTAAAATTTGGGTACAAGGTCAGTAATTTTAAAGGAAAGGAAGCAAATCGATTACAACGACTCCAGTACTTGGCTGGCTCTTATTTTATCGTTCCCGAAAGGAAAAGATAAAATTGACCTCAGCGAGATTTGAACTCAGAATGTAAAGTCGGCAGTCGAATACAAATAATGACAAGCAGGTTACAAAAATTGGTAAAGTGGCTTATGTGGAAATATAATAATGAAGTTGCATGTGTGTTAACCATATACTAACAAGCATACATAAATCCGCTCCAACAGCTCATAAGAAAGCTGTAAAACATAGAAAGAGGGCTAATAGTTGTGTAACTGTAAAATGTAAATCTAATTTCGAATATATTTATGAAGGTTAATGGTCAACTGGTATTCAGTTGGGAGACTGTTAATTTATTTAACAGATTATAGTAAATGGAGTATACTTAAAATTTGAAGTTATATCGAAGAAAATGGCTTCGTGCGAGAAGTTAAATGACGAATTAGGTCAAAATACACGTTATTAATTGATGAATCAATAAAACCCTGGTACTTGTGAGATATTTTCTTGTTTGTATCAATGAGTACAACATTCTAAGTATTGAATATAACCCTTGTATCAAGAAGTATTTATAATATAACTGTACATTTTTTTAAACAACGAATAATATTGCTATAAATTATTGCATGGGACTTGAGGGCAGAAGGTGAAGTAATTTTAGTGGACAATATAATCTGGTATTTTCATGATTCAGAAACCGGAATCCAAATATTATATTTGCAAAACATATATTCCATGTACTGGTTTTATATTGTCAAAAGTCGTTTGCCTTCTAATTTAACTTTCCTGACATCAAAAAAGTAACAAATCGGTTTACTGTAGCGTCCATCGTCGAGATGATTATAAGGAAATTTATCAATAACGGACGATAGAAATACGCGCTACTAAACATTTGTTGGTCTAAAACATGACTCTATGACTGGTCAAAGGGAAATGTATAGAGATAATCTAACAAAAAATGGGAGAATCACAAGGCATATTTTGTATCAATTGTTGAAATGTATCACAATTAAAATGGTGTGTATTTTCAATGATACGCTTGAAGACAGAAACAATAAATTTTGTCTTCAGTTTCGTACCTGTAGCTGCGTATGTGTGTATTAATTTCAGCAGTGTAATTGTACTCTCCACCACCGAATAGTATCTCCGTAAAATATCATTAAACAATATGCATTATTAATAAAATGAGCATGTGCACGCGAAAATCCACGAATTCACAATAATTTCATGTTTTGTTTTTCAGTTTTTATTTCAAACCATAAACTTCGAGACTTTCTCAGTTTCTTAAGTCGTAACTTACAGGTATTAAAGCATAAAATATCATTACAAATTGCAAAAAGGTCCGACTCTTCAGGAGTTTAGAATTTAGACTCACGATTAGGGCCTGGCTTATAGAAACTTTGACCAGATAATTTATACAGGGTGTCCAAAAAGTCTCTCCGTAGTGAATTTTTTTCATCCTGACTCTCCAACACATATTTCAAAACATGTGTAGAAGAGTCGAATTATGTATTGAAAATGAAGAACGATACTTTCAACACCTCCTATAAAATTGTTTTGGTCTCTCGTAAAGTTTCATATATATTCTTTGTAGTCTTCTACCATCTTATAAATATTTATTATGTAATAAAATATTTACTTCGTAGAGACATTTTGAATACCCTGTACATACATACATACATACATACAAGAAGACCCATCTCTTTATATGTATTTATGTCTGTATATATGCAAATATATATGTGTGAGTGTGTTTGTGTGTGTATGTGTGTGTGTGTGTGTGTGTGTGTGTGTGTGTGTGTGTATAATCCTTCTTGAGATTTTTGAGAGTCGGATATAATTCAAGAGTATTTCCTGGTTATTTGTAGCACTAACAAGTATATCGTTATATACGTATATGTGTGTACGAGTACATGTCTGTGTATGTGTCTGTGGTTGTGTGTGCACCTGTGTGTGTGTGTGTGTGTGTGCCTGTGTATATAAAAAATATCTATATCTATATATGCTTGTCTTTGTAAACCTCTATAATTTATATACATACACACACACACACACACACACACACACACACACACACAGGTAGATTTATATATATGTATATGTATGTAAACGTGATCTCAACGCGTGCATGTTTGTGAGCCTGCATTTGTGCATTTGATGTGTGCATGTGGCCGTGTTCGTGTGTATATAACTGCATGGAGTCAGTGATGCGCAATTTGCTATATATACATGTCAACATTGAGAGTGCTTTGCGTTTATATTACGTGCAAGTGTGCATGTTTTATTAATCGTGTACAACCACCCACCCATATATATATATATTATAGATTAACTGTCATATATACATACATACATTCATGTATATATATATATTATATATATGCACTAACATATATACATATACATACATACATTTACGCATATACATATATATTATATATATGTATGTATATATATATATATATATATATATATATATATATATATATATATATATATATATATATATATATATATATATATACATATATATATATATATATAGATATATAGATAGATATAGATATATACATACATACATATATATATATATATATATATATATATATATATATACACATACGTCTGTATATGTTTCTGCCTATATATATATATATATATATATATATATATATATATATATACAAATATGTATATAGATACAATCACGCATATATATATATATATATATATATATATATATATATATATATATATATATATATATACACGTCTGTATATGTTTGCATCTATAAATATGCATATAATATATACATGTATATGTATGTTTGTATATATAGGAATGTATCAAAGAATTATACTTAACTATCGACATAAATATGAATATCATGAATATCATAAATATTAAACATGTATGTATATATATATATATATATATATATATATATATATATATGTGTATATATATTTATATGTATGTACATATGTGTGTTTGTTTATGTGTATATACGTACATACATTCATACATACATACATACACACACATACATACACACATACATATAGATACGCACCCGCCACATACACATATGTATAAAAGTACATGTACATGCCTTTAATTGTGTTTCGTGTTGTGTGCATGTGCGTATGTGGACAGTAGCATGTGAATATTAGTCTAATTTCGTGCAATTTATATAATGCTATTCACATTTGGGGAAACGTAATGAGTGTTATTACTTGGAGCTTATAGATGTCTTCGTGAAATATACATATAGATAGATGTATGTCTAATAAAGAGCTGGAGAGTGACCGAAAGGGAGGGAGAGTGAGAGAAGGGGTGAGTGAGTTAGAGGAAGAGAAATAGAGAGAGTGAGAGAGAAAGCGTGTATTTGTGTGAGTCTGTGTGACATTGCGTTTAATAATGTGAAGGAGCAGATGTAGTGTTGGGAGGTGGAGCTAGAAGAAAGTATAGGGAAAGCAGGAGAATGAGCGAGAATGAGAGAAAGAGAGAGAGAGAGAGAGAGAGAGAGAGAGAGAGAGAGAGAGAAGAGAGAGAGAGATAGAAAGAGTGAGAGAGAAGGGAGATAGGGGGAGATAGGGGAGATAGGGGGAGGTAGTGAGAGGGAAATAGAGTGAGAGTGGGATAGAGTGAAACAGAAAGAGAGGAGAAAAATAAAGTGAAGTATCAATCTGGTCTAAGATTTATATGTACACACTCTTGAATAAATATATATAAATATACACACATGTATATGTACATTTATATATAGGTAATCACACACACACACACACACACACACACACACACACACACACACACACACACACACACACACACATTCAAGCATACATGTTTGCGCATACACACACACGCACACACATCTATCTATCTATTTATGTGTATATCTATGTATGTATGTATGTATGTATGTATGTATGTATGTATGTATGTATGTATGTATGTATGTATGTATGTATCTATCTATCTATCTATCTATGTATGTATGTATGTATGTATATATGTATATATGTATGTATGTATGTATGTATGTATGTATGTATCTATCTATCTATCTATCTATCTATCTATCTATCTATCTATCTATATGAGTGCGTGAGTGTATGTATTTGTGTCTGCGCGTGTCTGCGCACACGCGTTTGTATGTGCTCTGCATGCGTATAGCTAAAGAAGTGCACATGTACGGAGATGACACCATGGTTTCACGTGCTCCGAGAACTGACCAAGTAGCCGGAAGCGGAAGCAGAGGCGAATATAAAGAAATAACACAACTATGCAAATGTGCAACATTTCTCTTCTCAGCCTCTCTCTCTTTTATTAAATTTCTAAACTCGTTTGTCAACACCACCACCAAACACCAAGACATCTGCAACAACAGCACCCCCCCCCCCCCCCGCCACCACCACCTTCATCATCGCCATTATCATTAATTTCGTCATCATCATGGCTGCCGTTTATCAAATATCTGAACCTCTTTAGATCCAATTTCCCAGTATCAATATAAACACTTTTGTTACTAGCCAGATACTAGAAATATACAACCTCCTCCTCCTCGTCGTCGTCGTCGTCGTCATCATCATCATTCTCCTCCTCCTTCTCTTCCTCGTCGTCGTCGTCATCATCATCATCATCATCATCATCATCATCATCATCATCATCATCATCATCATCATCATCATTCTCCTCTTCCTCCTCCTCCGCCCGCTCCTCCGCCCGCTCCTCCGCCCGCTCCTCCGCCCGCTCCTCCGCCCGCTCCTCCGCCCGCTCCTCCTCCTAATGTATTCTTTCGAGAAGTTAATATTAAAAGGGGAATCTTCCAAGGTGACTCGTTTTCTTCGTTACTTTTTTGTAATTGCATTAATAACCATAACAATGACACTTAGGAAAGTTGAGATGGGTTACCGATGTCGGAAGAAAGGCCCATCATTGAACCATCTTCTGTTTGTGGATGTTCTGAAATTGTTTGGGAAATCTGAAAAACAGATAGATTCCTTAACCAAAACAGTCCAGAAGTGTGACAGGAACATCAGTATGGAATTTGGGATTACCAAATGCTCAGTACTTAATAATGAAAAGAGTGAAGAAAGCAACTTGCAGAGGATTGCGGTTACCATCAGGAGAGAGACCATGGGTGAATCCGACGGCAGTGGGTATAGATATATATGGATTATAGATATCTATGGATTTTAGAGCTAGATGACATTCTAGACAGAGAAATGAAAGTCAAGGTCAGAGAGGCGTATGAAAAAAGTGAAGATGGTGCTGACATCCAGCCTGAATGCCAAAAATATGATTACCGCAATGAATATCTGGTCAGTTGCGGTGGTCAGATATAGTGTGTCCATCTTCAAATGGACTAAGGATGAAATATCAACACTGGATAGAAGGACGAGAAAGTTGATGACGCTGCATGGGGCACTACACCTTAAAGCAAACTCAGACTGTATATGAAAAAAAAGTATGGCGGTGAGGACTAATTAGTATAGACCATTGTATAAGGAGTGAATGGAGAACGCTTGCCGAGTATTTGATAAAGAGTGACGAGGACCTGCTGCAATATGCCGCGAAAGACATGAGTGTAAATGTAGATGAAATAATGGGAAAGGCAGAGTTTAACCAAAGAGCTGAGGAGAAGAGAAAAGAAAACCTTCTTGAAATGAGAATACATAGACGGTTTGAAAGGAGTACACAAGACGTTGAGGATAAAACAGCATTGTGGGCATGGCTTGAGCGAGATGATTTGAAGCGTACCACCGGCTCATTGCTGCACAAGACCAGACTCTCGCTACCAATTCAGTGAAGTATAATATCTATAAAACTTCTGACACCCAGAAATCCAGACTCTGTGTGAAGAGTGTGGAAAATGTGACCCACTTGTTAAGTGAATGTGAGTCTTGCACAAAAAGAATACAAGCGTTGTCACGATAAAGTGTGTGTGTATCTTCATTGGCTTATGCCGTAAATACTAATAGGAAGTAACAGAGAACTGGTATGAGCATGTACCAAGTGAAGTTATGCAGGAGGATGGAAAAGTAACGATACTCTGGGACTATGATATTCAGACGGATCGTTTAATCGAACACCGTCGGCCGGATAGTGTCATATTGAATAAGAGAGACAAATACTGTCAGATCATTGATGTATCCATACCAAATGACATGAATGTTGTGAGTAAAGAGGTTGAAAAATTACCAAGAACTCCGAATTGAAAGTGGAAATGGCAAGACTGTATGGAATGTGAGAGGTAATGTAAAAGTGATTCCAGTTGTGATCGGAGCGTTGAACTCAATCCCATTGAAACTTCAAAACTTCTTAAGGCAACTGGAAATCCCATGCAAGATTTACGTCTTACAAAAAGCAGCCTTATTGGGTACTGCGCACATCTTAAGGAAAGTATTATCTCTCTGAGGTCCTTGTTGTGACTTGACAGATGACTAAAGACTCCGGTGCATTTTTACCTACACTGTGTTACGAAGGAATACTACTACTACTACTACTACTACTACTACTACTACTACTACTACTAATAATAATAATAATGATTTCAAATTTTGCCATAAGGGCAGCAATCTTCGGGGAGGGAATGAGTCGATTGCATCGACCCCCCAGTGTTCAACTGGTACTTATTTTATCGACCACAGAAGGACAAAAGGTAAAGTCAACCGCGGCGGAATTGGAACTCAGAACGTGAAGACGGACGAAATACCGCTAAGCATTTCATCCATCACGCTAACGATTCTCCCAGCTCACCGCCTCATTGATGATGATGATGATGATGATGATGATGATAATAATCATAATAATAATAATAATAATATAAAATACTTTCGCTAGAACACTTTATATTCTCTTTTTATATGTTCGATCATAGCTGATCTTGAGTTAAACAATTTGCCCGTACTTTACCGCTTCTACGTCTTTGGGAATATTTTTTCAAACGCTTCAAATTAACTTTGTAACATAATAACCATCATTGACAAGACAACTATAATTAGCATAATATCCACATGTAATTCCGTTCCAATAATAATGATGGTTGTGATGATGATGAAGATGATAATGATGATGACGACGACAACAACAACGACAACAACAACAGCAACAACAAGAAGAACAATAACAGTAATTCGTAATTAAATTTCTAGTTTGTGTTTTAATACAATTAGTGAATTATCTCTAAATGTTTAATAAATTATTAATTTTTTAACTATTGAAACGTTGTATATGAAAGATAATTTTACCTGCTAATAAAGTAATGCAAATAAATATGTCGATTTCATAAGCATAATTTTAACGGCAACAACAATAATGCATTGGCATAAGATTTGAGATTTGGGGCAGGGAATTAATTCATTAAATCGACTCCAGTATTTGACTGGTACTCCATTTTATGGATCCAAGAGAAATGAAAGGTAAAGTTTACTTTGGTGAGATTTGAGCTGAGAAAGTAAAGAGTCATAACTACGTATAGCATAGCATTTTGTTCGGCGCTTTCACAATTCTGCCAATCCATTGTCTTTTAACAATTGCTTTTAATATCAGCAAGAGACCTAAACTTCATGGCGAGGGTTTAGTTAATTAAATTCAACCCAGTATTTGACTTCCGCGTTATTTTTAATCAACTGTTGATGTCTGAGAGGCAAACTGACCTTGTGGGGATTTGTGGTCATCTTTGTCTTTCATACTTTCGGAATCGCTAAAATAAGTACCAATCAAGTACTGAATTCGATACAATCGACTAACCCCTTCCACTAAATTTGCTGTGTGCCAAAATTACACGGCGCCTTCGGAAAGTGTTTTCCACTATAACAATAGGTTGACCGAGACTTTGTAAATGAAAGAAGTTAGAGGGGAAACTGTGTACAGGTAAACTGTTCTTGTAGTTGGCTTGTAGGCTTAACTCGTTACCCGATTTATTCCAGTGACTAAGACAGGGTCTTCAGTGTAATCCACTCTCTTATAAGTACTTGTGTCAGTTGTCAGATCTTGGAATAATTTCCTCCCATCCGTATATCTAGAGTTATATGTGCTGACTTCCTCCTCAGAATGAACCATTATGAATTAAAGCACGACACTCTAAGGTGTTAAAAAAATATCTATGAATCACATCAAGGTGACCCAAACGTTGTTGTTGTTGTAGTCATCTAACTCAAGCATGCCTTATCGTAAAAACCTGTAACCAGAGGCGTTCCAACCATTTAAAAAATTTTATGCACCCTTTTAAAGCCTAGCCAGGCTCATGGGCCCGGTTTCCCGGTTTCTATGGCGTATGTGTTCCCCCCCCCCACCTCCAGCTGGACGGGACACCAGTCCATCGCAGCTTTACTCAAGAAACAAAATGAAAGAGTGAGAGAAAGTTCGGGCGAAACAGTACAACAGGGGTCGCCACCACCACCTCATGGAGCTTTAGGTGTTTTCGCTCAATAAACACACACAACGCCCGGTCTGGGAATCGAAACCACGATCCTCCGACCGCGAGTCCGCTGCCGTAACCACTGGGCCATTGCGCCTCCGGTTCCAACCATGACTATACAATTTTCAGATATGGTGGATTCATCCATAAATATATCCTCCATTATTTTTAAAGAAATGTAGTTTGTGATTTGAGGGAGTTAGCTGCTACTTCTTGTAGTTCTAGTAAGGCATGCTTCCTACTGCATAACTGATGAGTGATTATTTTACTCACCATATTTATTTTAAATATCATCATTTATTAATCTTGTTGAGAGGTTCATGGATTAAGGCCAAGCTCGACTGTTTTGATCCGGCCTCTCTCCTTGAGGACAAACACTTCCTTACTGTTCTAAAGAATTCAGATAACTTTGGATCATCCATTGCAAAACAACTTTCTTATACGTATATATAACGTTGAAAGACCTTCATTCTACTTCCGTATGTCCATAATAATGAGGCAATATTCAATATTTGAGTTCCTCAAATACATAAAGAAATTTCTAGTAAGACTCAGTTCGCTTTATTTTGGAGATATTTCTTTCACTTCATCCATGATTTGCTGGAAAGAGACATTAATCTCACAATCTCTCTCTGAGAGGTCTGACACGTTCTGCTTGAACGAATGAAATGATAAAATTGCAGTTTATTTGAAGAGATCTTTGCAAAAATACACACACACACACACACACACACACACACACACACACACACACACACACACACACACACACACACACACACACACACACACACACACACATACACAGACACACACAACACACAGAGACAGACTCACACTCACACACACATGCATGTATAATTTAAAAAAATAATGATAATAATTAAAACAAAACAATAATCGTAACAAAAACAACGTAAAACAACGTAATGATTTAATCTTGAGATAAACGTCTGCTTAAATCAATTACCGATTTATTCTTAACGACCACCAATTATTTGTGAAGCAATGTTGTCTATTGTTTACTATCTCATTTTTTTTGTCATGATCTCTTTCTCTTTCCCACTTTCTCTCTTCTTCATCTTCTATTTTTCTTTATGTGTCTTTGTGTACGTTTTTTTCTTTCTGACTCTCTTTGTTTCTCTGTATCTATTTCCATCTGTATATTGTATCTCTCTTTTTCTGTTCTCTCTCTGTTTTCCTTTCCTTTTCTCTCTCTCTGTTTTCCTCTCTCTCTCTCTCCCTCTCTCTCTCCCTCTCTCTCTCCCTCTCTCTCTCTCTCTCTCTGTTTTCCTCTCTCTCTCTCTGTTTTCCTCTCTCTCTCTGTGTCTCTCTCTCTGTTTTCTTTTCTTTTTCTCTCTTTCTCACACGCTCTTCTTGTTTTTCTTTTTTCCTTCTCTCTCTTCCCCCCCTCTCTCTCTCTCTCTCTTGTTTTTCAGTGATGGCTGATCAATGTAATTTCGTGGAGTTTCCTTGGGCCATTTCCAGGAAAATCAAGGAACAACAATAGAATATGAAAAAATAAGTGAAAAAAGAAAAACCCAACATAAAACAAATCACTTTTTGCATATTTGTATTAAACCATATTGTTCAGTGCTTTTCGTCATCGTATAGTTGTTCTCTACTTTTATTAGAGCAGTCATGTAAGAGAATATTCCAATGACCGAAGGTATTTTAGCAATGACGTTACCTTCTTCTGCTTTCCGCTACAGCATATCTACAACTAAATTGTCCATTGTTTCCTTCTTTCGTTTTCAAAGGCAATATATTGTGATATGAGAAAGAGATTTAGCAGCAACGAACTGCAGGTCAAATGACCACAGAAGCCCCACTCCCTAAGTTCAAAACTTCCGTACGAAATTACCAAGGTCATTCCTTTGAGCAACTCATCAATGTTTAGTCACGTTGATGAAGTGGCTAAGGACGTAGTGAAGCAACACCTTGGGCTTTGCAAGTAACGGAATTTGCCCAGGAAATCAATGAATTCATTTGAAGGGTTAATAAAGCTCTTCTGGTGGTGTATGCTAGCTTTTTTGATTCCAAGAGGAAACGATTTATACTCGACGGATGACTACTCGTAAATATCGGGTGTGCATTAGTTATTTTTAAAATACCGTTCCTAAGGTTATTTGCATTTGCAACGGTATCTTCAGCCAATACTTGGTTGTAAAACAATTACGAGGACGTCTGCTATTGTAATAAAAAATGTCAACCTTAACGTTGTTTTGGGGGATTTCGTGACAAAAATTACTTTCAGTTTGAACGCCCACTGATACATAGAAAGGTGCGGCAGTTAACAAAATATAGTTAATTGTTTTCGTCACTCGTGACACTTTGGGATGGTATTGTATTAATTCTAAATAGTGAACGTCTCAGCGCGCAGCTGGTTTTGTTCAAAGCTTTTTTTTTTCTTTAACAAAGTATTCCTAGCAGGAAACTTAAGTATTGTAAAAAGGCTATTCCTACTTTCAATAGAAAATTGTAGTTATTCAGAATTAATATAAAACGTTAAGAGTTGGTGCAGTTTTAGGCCCTGCCTACCATTGATACTGAACTTCAAGATGATAACCATACTGAGTGTGTTAACCAGTTGAAGCATTTGTACAATAATAGAATTGATTTAGTGATTTGTTAGAGATGAGAATACAGGTAAGGTGAAGGCACTTAGTTTAGTGCCTTCGCCTTACAATCACAAAATGGTGGTTTCGACTCCGGGACAGGGCAGTATATTATGTTCTTGAGTACAATACTTTATTTCACGTTTTCTCAGTCACTCAACTTGTTCTGTTCAGAGTGAGT
>NC_142928.1:23918381-23923381 GCF_046866305.1 Octopus bimaculoides
TAAATTCATTCGCAAAGAATCTGCACAGTCAAAACATTTAAATTCACCCGTCTGCTGTTTTGAAGATAATGAAACCAAATTTCCATCATTTAGAGCCTCTAACCCAAAGAGTATTTCTGCCAAATTTGGTGAAAATTCGTTTTGCCGTTTTCCAGTAATTTTGCACACAGACAAACAGACAAAGACGAGTGATTGCATTACCCTGCGTTCGCTTACATGAACAGGGTAAGAATAAACGAAAATAATATGCAAATTTGCATCGGTTACGAAGCCCATGATGGATCAAGGTTCAGTCATAGGAACGTTTTTAAGAAATATATTTTGGTGGAGATGATGGGTATGTAAAGCACACTTAGAAGTTAATTTTTGATAACCTTTATAACCCGGAGTCTCCTATTGCTGATACTTGTAGCCGAATCTGCATAGAGATGGCATTTTTTTTTAGTTTGCTGCAAATACTTTGATTCTGAATAATTCGACTATGATTAATAAACATTACAAATACAAAATAATTATTTTTCCATTTAATAGTATCAGCGGGTTTAAAGAAGGCTATGGGCAGAAATGGCTTCAGAAGTATTGATCTGGACAAGCCATAGGCAACATGCAGTTTGAATAGCATGTCCAGCGAAAAATTAGCTTAAATTCTTTTTAGTATTGTAACCCTCCTGATGATGAGTCATGTTTAGTGTAACCCGCTTTTCGAAAAAGATTAGCCATGCCTGATCTAGAGCAATACACAGCCAATTTTGGATATATTTATTGTATCGATCATGCACTCGTATAGATATTACTGACATTTCATTCAATGAATTGTACGATAGACTGAATAAAAAGCAAATATAGCCAGAAGGCGATTTGAATTCAAGACTTGTGTCATAAAGCATCGTACCCATCCATTAGTCGCTAATTCATTGGTACTAAGATAATTTATTTTTAAACATTGGCATATGACTATAGATTATGTCATGCTCATAAATCCAATAAAGTGAATTATCTAAAACCAAGAAACGAAGTTGGTTTATAGATATGGTTTGCTAGATGCTTATTCTTATACTTCACCGCTCTATCACACTAAAATTTCAACAATTAATTGATTATTGTAAAAATTTACTGTTTCATTTCTGTACAACGCTTCAAAAAGCGCAGCAAATCATCAATGCTATGATCTGGAAATTTCTATTCGCTGTATTTAACCAATTTCATCAACCGCAAACCATATTTCAGATTAGCAACATTGATATTATATAATCAAATTAGGTCGGTAGAGCGGAAGAAACGCCATTGTACCCGTCTTGCAGTATCAAAATACGGCTTTTTATGTCCTGAGTTCAAATCCTACAAACAGTGACTTTGTGTATTAATAAAATAAATACGAGTCACATTGAAGATGCTTGGTTTAGTGGTTAGCGTATTCGGCTCACGATTGTAACGTCGTGAGTTCGATTCCCAGTGGCGTGTTGTATTCTTGAGCAAGACACTTTATTTCTCGTTGCTCCAGTCTCCTCAGCTGGCGAAAATGAGTAGTACCAACATTCCAAAAAGCTAGCCGTGTCACATTCTGTGTCACGCTAAATCTCCCTAAGAACTACGTTAAGGGTGCGCATGTCCGCGTGTCTGTGGAGTGCTCAACTACTTGCACATCAATCTCACGGGACGGCTGTTCTGTTGATCAGATGAACTGGAACCCTCGTTTTCATAACGGACAGAGTGCCAGTTAACCAGTCACATGCAGTCTTTAATTATTCGCCTACCTTAAAATGTAATTACTAATTCATGAGAGGAAGAGAAACTTAGAATCAATTCTAATTTGCAGTAGTTATCAACCCACTTCATCCGGTTGTCCAAGTCATTTTCACACGTGGGGAGGAGGGTCTTCGAAAGCATACTCACAAGGTATGAGAAGTGTTCAACTTCTTCTAGGGGTTGACCGTCGGTGCTAATGTTCGTAGGGCACTAGTGCTACAGTATCCCATTTGTTTCCACACCTGAACCTTTTGGAAGTTGAATTTAGTGAAATAATCTTATCTAACTCAGGTACATATTGACCTGTGCCGGCTGGGAGTAATGTAGACGAATAATCTATTTCAATATTTGATAGGTATTTATGCAATCAACCCCCAGGACGATAAAATGAAACGCCAACCACAGCATAATTTGAACTCAGAAAGTGGATGTATTTAAATAACGAAACGAATTCTAGGTTCAGTGTTCTAAACTCTACAGTCTTGTTACAAATATTCCAGTCAGTTCTGGACCGTAGTTTGACTGACTTACTCTTTGTCTCCCATCACTCACAGAGGTCCTGAAATTAGCGGTGCCTTTCTTACTCTGATTAAGTAATTAAAAAGTGAACGCGAAATTACTGGGCCAGATATTCGCAGGAATTTGCAAAAATTTGATGGCTTTGTCATCTATCCCTACCACTCAGAAAGTGATCTATTTCAGTAGAACAGTGGCACCGATCAACAGAATGGTTGCAACCATCTACTCTTTCTTTGCTTCTTGTTTTCCTTGCATATTGTCTGGCTGGGTGTGTGTGTGTGCGTGCCTTGGGCAACAAGTGTCTTCCGCTGCAGCCTCCGGCCAACCAATGCCTTGTAAGTGAATTTGCTAGACGGAAACTGAAAGGAACCCTTCGTGTGTACCCCCCCCCCACACACATATATATATATATATATATATATATGAGAAAAATTTATTTCAAATAGAACAATTCAAACTTTTTGAGAGATCCAAAAAGAGAGAAAAAATGATTTCTAATAAAGATTCATCATATTCATAAAAACAGCCAGACCAAGAAATAAGAATATGAAAATAATAGTTGAAAAATTTCGTTATAGGTATACATATACCATAAATAAGTATAAAAAATGGAAGAAAAAATATGTCTTTCGAAACGTGCGTATGTATTGAATCCAATTTTGTATTAAATCTAATTTTGATTCAACATCTTTTTTTTCCTACATTTCTTATAACGAAATTTTTCAACTATATATATATCAGTTTCTTTTGCTGAACCAATAAGTTTCGGGGGAGTAAACACACCAACACCGGTTGTCAAGTAGTGGTGGGAACAAACAGTCATAAAAACATACACAAAGATATACATATCTATTTTAATAATTATTTACATAATTATAACAAGGGATTTGTTATAACCCTCTCCACGCGCTGGAAAAATGGACGCCAAAAGACGCTATTACCACCTTAAAATCTCCGAGAATAACGCACTGGGTTGTAGGCGAGAAAAAGAAAGATAATGAATTAAACTTTTGGTTAACCGGCATGATGGGTAGGGTATGCCCTCTCAGACCCGTTTTCCATCATTGGGGGTCTTAAGGAAGGAAGGATGCGTCCTGGCACCAACCTATTTCTCTTTGTACATGGATGCCATGTTCAACGAAATACCACTGACCTCACCTTCCATCAACATGCTCTATCGCTTGGCTGGCGGACGCTTCAATCTTGTACGTCTCAGCACAAAGACGAAGACCTCAGCCATCTCAGTCCGTGAGATGCAGTATGCTGACGACAATGCCACTCTGAACCGGAGCGTAGATAGCCTACAAAAGACGTCCGATTTTTACAACGCGGCTTATGAACGCTTCGCGATGAAGGTAAACATATTAATGACCAAGACCCTGATCCAACCTTCACCAGACCAGAGCTGTCCACCTACGAACATTAGCATCAACGGCCAACCCCTAGAAGAAGTTGAACACTTCTCATACCTTGGGAGTATTCTTTCAAAGACCTCCCACTTGTGAAAATGACTTGGACAACCGGATCAGTGCGGCCCACACCGCCTTCGGCAGACTCAGCCAACGTGTATTCTTCAATCACGCACTGACCATCCAGACAAAGATCATGGTCTTCCGTGCTATTGTCCTGTCAACTCTTCTCTTACGCTTGTGAGACTTGGACGCTGTACCGCCGTGACTCCAAGCGCCTTGAATGCTTCCAACAATCCAAGCTTCGACAGATCCTCAATAGTCGATGGGAAGATCATATTATGAACAATGAGGTTCTTTGCCGCGCCTCCCTACTAAGCATCGATGTCACCATTCTTTGCCATCGTCTCCGCTGGGCAGGTCACGTCCAGCATATGGGGTCCTCTCGTCTTCCGAGGATCATGCTCTACAGAGAACATGCAATCGGAACAAGACCGAGAGGAGGCCTGAAATTCCGTTTTTAGGACCACATCAGACTAACTTCCAGTCAATCTCATGGGAACAGATTGCCACAGATAGAACAGCCTGGAGGACTGCTATTCGCAATGGAGCCAGCTCCTTCAAGCAGAACAGACAACAGAATGAAGAGGTAAAACGCAGGAGAAGACAGAGGCGTCTTCAACATCCTCGACCCTCAACGTTTTTTGTTTATTAAGAAGCAAATACTACTGGGCACAGTGCATTGACTTGCTCGAGGGCCTATAATGCTGTAAAGACGGTCCTGGGTAGGGGAATAGACACGAACGCAAGGGCACAAACATATATATAATTACACACGCATATATATATTAAGACAGCAAAACATTCCCTCAATATACACAAGAGAAAAAAGCCAGGTCAGTTCCTCCTCAACTTTATTTGATTATCAAAGAATATGTATATGTATTTTTCCATATATGTATTTTCATACACTGTTTTTAACATTTTCATCTTATTATCAGAGAATGTGTGATAATCAGTATGTAACACTACAAAGCTCATACAAAGCTTTATACTTTAAATATATTTTATCATCAAAGAATGTATATATGCATTTTAATACTCAAACTGTTTTTTAACATTTTTTATTATTCTCAAAGACTTTTGATAATCTTTTTCTAAAAAAGTGAAACCGGTTAAGTAAATAAATATCTTTAAAATAAGTGCATTTTCAAACCTTCTTTCATATATATTTATATATATATATATATATATATATGATACATGTACATGTATAAGCATATGTACATACATACATACATACATACATACATACATACATATGAC